>NC_079899.1:22510313-22589419 GCF_024868665.1 Triplophysa rosa | reverse complement strand
GTATCTCGTATGACGGTGCAGTTCAGTTGCTCTGAAGCTATTTAGTAAGGACGATATACAGGTGGTGTATCTCATCATCCGAACCTTGGTACGTGCTCTTATACATAGCAACGCTTGATTTGTCCTGAATGTTACAGGCGAACACGTGCTAGTGGAGAGACATGACCGGTCAGTTAAATAGATAGTAACGTAAACACCGAATGGAAATTATTCATTATTATCCAGTTTTAGATGAGATAACAAAACCAATTCAGAACGCTATAGACTGCATTAATCACGGAGACAGCGATTGTAATCATGACTAGGCATGCTATCTAGTGTTGTTTGGCACCCACTTGGACTTTTAATGGTGAGTTGATATAGCTCCAGTTATCGTCCCTGGATAAGAGGAATCCTAGGTTGACCAATTGTTTGCGATTGTTTCTCTCCCTACATATGTGAATACTCATTACAAGTGTGAGAGCTGAAATTAAAACACATAGGATGTTGCCATACGTACAGATGGCAAACTGAGTGTGTTTGTGTGTTGATGCTGTGTGTGTGTTCCCCCCTGTTTACCCTACTGACCATAGATAAGGAGCTAGAAAGAGAGAGAGAGTGCCACTCGAGGTAACAAGCACCTGGGTTCGAGAGATCCTACACGCCATTATATTAGCCTTTAATAACTATTTGTGCACGCACTATGTGTGAGAGAGTATAGTGAAAACGGAAGGTGTATGATGGAAACGGAAGGCAGGTCATGCAGACGGCGCTTCCGTGTATCAAAGACGCCGTAAAATGCGGCGTTTTCTATAATATTAAAATCAGCAGCGCCTTTTCTACACAGTCCAGCCCCTCCAATGAACAGAAAGACCTGTGTAGTAGAATGTCGATCTGAATAACGTTTCCTGTTTTTAACTTTATTGCGAATCATGTTTAGACTTTCATTGTGTGATATTTTTCCATTGGGCACGTTTTTCGAGAGTGTGTACGTTCATGACTCTGTGTACGTTCATGTTTGTAAGTTGTCAGCCTCGGTAGCGGAGTGGACCGCGTGCGCGGCAGCAGCACAGTCTCGCTTTTAACGACAGAAGTTCGACTCCGCGGTCCGACCATATTCTTCGTTCCTTTTGAATTGTTTTATTGGGTCATGTTTTTAAATGTCGGAACACTACCCTCTGCTGACACTGATTAAATGACAAGAAACGCTTATTAACAAGCCAACCGGTGTAAGGCCTTAATGCATGTAACAGCTGCGGGCTAAATAAATGTCTTTACGATCTAATGTGTGATGGGAAAAAGAGGCAAAGGGAGGTTCGGACTCACTTACACTTAAACAAAATCACTTACATAATGCTGTTATGCATAAGTCCCAAACTAAAACTGAGATAAGTGAATGCGGCCTCGCCTGCCTCGTCAAAATAACCATCCCAAAATACAAAACGTTTTTAACAAACGTGATCGCTTAGCAACCTCTATAAAAAGAAGGCAGTATTTGGTATAGGCTATTGAAGCAGCGCGCCTCGGAGGAGAGTGTTTCTCAGAGGCTTAACATCCGAGCTAATCACGTCTGATTTCGATATGATTTATTTTACTCCGACATAAGCATCAGTGTTTATGTTCTATTTAAAGATGAACTGCAGCAATCGATAAAATGCTTGCACTGATTAATGGTAATTCATGGCAGCTCAGAAATAGTATAGTATAATGTATGCTAACGTGAAAGGTATTAATCCAAGTTTGTCTTTCATGTGTCTTTTGTGGCACTTTTATCAGTACTGTGATAGTAAGAAAATATACACAACTGTGCTCTGTATAGCACAGTTAAGTAACCGTATCCTTGTAGTGTGAACAATGTCTTCTGTACTTGTTCCATTTCCCCCTAATGTGTACATACATGTGTGTGTGTACATTGTGGCACGCAAACATTTACACCTGTTAAAAATGTTAGTATTTTTTCACTATAAAACCTAAATGTAACATTACAACAGAAGTGCCCCTTAACTACAATATGTTAAAAATGCTTGATGAAAAGAGTTTTTTTCTATTCTACAAATGTTTCTTGTATAGTATGTAAATCTGAGTTTCATTCTTATAAAATCTTTTAATATATAAATCTTTTAATGAGTGGATTCTTGCGTGTGGGTAGGTGGGTGATGGGGGGACCTCTGGGGCTGTTGCCCAGGGGCATGAGGTCTTAATAGCTCTGGTGTTCCAGGCCTCAACAGACTGAGAAACAGATTCTGATCTATAAGAACTTTTGTGATGGAGCGTATTGTATATAGTATAGTTGCACAGTTAGACGAACAATGTTTTTTTCATTTCGTTCGTTGTAATTGAATGTAATGTCATTAACAGCCTATCTTGCCTTTGCTTAGCTAGTATGCTATCTTTGAGTTTAATTACTTTGCATTTCCAATAAATAAGTTATAAAAACAGGCCTATATTTTCCTTTAAAATGCCGTTTTTGTCATCAAAAAAAATCTATATAATAATAACGTAAAAATAGTTTTTTGTCAGCATTTCCCTTATTGTTTCTGTATGTGAAAGTCTCCATAATTTTTAGATTTTTGATCGTCAAACGCTTATAGCGTTTTATACTGAATGCAGGCAGCATGTACAGTCTATATGTAAATAGAAAAACAAACACGTTCGTATGGGAAATAATTTTTAATCAATAAAAACATACTCACAACAGCCACTGTAGCTACAGTAAGCAGACTTAGCCCGCAGCTGTTACATGCATTAAGGCCTTACACCGGTTGGCTTGTTAATAAGCGTTTCTTGTCATTTAATCAGTTGTCAGCAAGAGGGTAGTGTTCCGACATTTAAAAACATGACCCAATAAAACAATTCAAAAGGAACGAAGAATATGGTCGGACCGGGAGTCGAACTCCTGTCGTTAAAAGCGAGACTGTGCTGCTGCCGCGCACGCGGTCCACTCGCTACCGAGGCTGACAACTTACAAACATGAACGTACACAGAGTCATGAACGTACACACTCTCAAAAAGATGCCGTTTGTGCACCTAGATAACGAAAAGGAAAAAATGCATGAATCACACAATGAAAGTCTAAACATGATTCGCAATAAATTAAAAACAGGAAACGTTATTCAGATCGACATTCTACTACACAGGTTTTCTGTTCATTGGAGGGGCTGACTGTGTAGAAAAGGGCTGCTGATTTTAATATTATAGAAAACCGCATTTTACGCGTCTTTGATACACGGAAGCGCCGTCTGCATGACTGCCTTCCGTTTCCATCATACACCTTCCGTTTTCACTATACTCTCTCACACATACATACATTCTTCTCTTACATACATATATTTTCTTCTTACATACATTTATAATTTTTAATACTAAATGTATACTTTGAATACGTTTACATAAGAGCAAAATGTATAAATGTGTGCGTAAAAATATATGAATATAAGAGAAAAACGTTAGAATGTGCGCGTTAAAATATGTTGAGCACAAGAGGAAAAATGTATGTGTGTGAAGGAGAATGTGAGTGTGGTAAAGGAGAATGTGAGTGTGAAAGGAGAAAAATGTATGTGTGCGAGAGGAAAAATGTGTGTGTGCGAAAGGAGAATGTGAGTGTGTGAAAGGAGAATGTGAGTGTGTGAGAGGAAAAATGTACGTGTGTGAGAGGAGAATGTGAGTGTGGAAGAATGTGAGTGTGTGAGAGGAAATGTAGTGTGTGAGAGGAAAAATGTACGTGTGTGAGAGGGAAAATGTACGTGTGTGAGAGGGAAAATGTACGTGTGTGAGAGGAAAGATGTAGGTGTGTGAGAGGGAAAATGTACGTGTTTGAGAGGGAAAATGTAGTGTGTGAGAGGAAAAATGTACGTGTGTGAGAGAGGAAAAATGTACGTGTGTCAGAGGGAAAATGTACGTGTGTGAGAGGAAAAATGTACGTGTGTGAGAGGAAAAATGTACGTGTGTGAGAGGGAAAATGTAGTGTGTGAGAGGGAAAATGTACGTGTGTGAGAGGAAAATGTAGTGTGTGAGAGGGAAAATGTACGTGTTGAGAGGGAAAATGTAGGTGTGTGAGAGGAAAAATGTACGTGTGTGAGAGGAGAATGTGAGTGTGTGAAAGGAGAATGTGAGTGTGTGAGAGTGCTAGAATGAATTTCGGCTTGTACGCCCCTCATAGGGTAAGTTAACTGCTAACGCGCAGCTTGTAGTTTCGTTCAACAGATTGTTATTTGGCTATAGGCATACAATAACATGCGTTTATGTGTTTGTTTTTATGCTGTTCTTATAATCACATTGGCATTCATCTTTATTCTCGGCAGCAACTTTTTTTTTTCTTCCGTTATTTATTAACATTAAACTTAAGCGGCTCGCCCAAAGCACAGTCATAACTTCAGCCCTAGCAAAAAGCATTATAGCACCCCCTGCTCAAAATACGTTCCCGCGGCTTTGGACAGACAGACAGAGAATCATTCAGAGAGCGACAAAGACGTTACACAACCGTTGCCAGGTGAGATCACGTGAAATTAACTTTGCGATGTCCCTTTGTTTACTTCTGTTTCCCGGTGAGATGACGTAAGAGGCGTCCTCTGGTATGATAATCTTAATATTATCCTGTAGTTTGGGTGTCTTAGAATGTCTTTTGATGTGCAATTATGAAATAAAAAAACTTCCAATCAAACTTTCTAAATTTTTATTTTTGCACTTGCTACCTTTAGGCTTATTTATAAACACAACTTTACGCCCCAACGTTTTCTTATCTGGACATTTCACATTCATAAATGCAAGTTTACAAAGGGAAATAAAAGTCCCGTTAAATTGAACACTCCGACAAAAAATACTTTAGTGAACTATAATAACTTTAAACCTCTCTAGCTCCAGTGCTATGTGCAAAAAAAGTCTGCATTAATTTACTGCATTCTGTATGCTACTACAGGGCACTGAGGGCACTTACTCTTCTCCTGTTGGTTCTTTGCAATGCTGGCAAATGTAACCTTCCAGTTGACTTGCCAAATCACTTCCATTTGTTTTATTAATAAAGGATATTGGAAGTAAAATCGGTCTGGGTTATGACAAATGCTACACACAGCGAGAAAAAGAAAATTTGTATAAGAAAAAGATGCATCGAGAATTGTTTTATCATCACATTCGCCCTCTGAATCGTAATCGAATCGCATCGTGACGTGCCTAGAGATTCCCACCCCTACCGATGGCCGTAAATTCAAATCAGACGTCTTCCGTGTCTGGAATAAGATAACCTTGTTTGAAATGGGTTTGGCTAAAATAAAATTTTGGTTTCGTCTACTACTAGGTACTTATACTGACTGGGTTACATAGAATTGTATTACTAAAAGGAGACTAAAATACCATTTTCATTGACTAAAACTAGACTAAAATGTCATCAGTTTTCGTCGACTAAAACTAGACGAAAATAGTCATGGATAATTCTGACTAAAATAAGACTAAAATGCTCAGACTTTGATGCTCAGACAAGATTTTAAACTTGACTAGACTAAAAAGTGTATGAACGTGACTAAAACTAATAAAAACTAAAATGACAGCTTGACACAAACACTAGACTAAAACTAAAATTAAAACAGGCCGCCAAAAACAACACTATATGTAAGAGAAGAATGTATGTATGTGTGAGAGAGTATAGTGAAAACGGAAGGTGTATGATGGAAACGGAAGGCAGGTCATGCAGACGGCGCTTCCGTGTATCAAAGACGCCGTAAAATGCGGCATTTTCTATAATATTAAAATCAGCAGCGCCTTTTCTACACAGTCCAGCCCCTCCAATGAACAGAAAGACCTGTGTAGTAGAATGTCGATCTGAATAACGTTTCCTGTTTTTAACTTTATTGCGAATCATGTTTAGACTTTCATTGTGTGATATTTCTCCATTGGGCACGATTTTGAGAGTGTGTACGTTCATGACTCAGTGTACGTTCATGTATGTAAGTTGTCAGCCTCGGTAGCGGAGTGGACTGCGTGCGCGGCAGCAGCACAGTCTCGCTTTTAACGACAGGAGTTCGACTCCGCGGTCCGACCATATTCTTCGTTCCTTTTGAATTGTTTTATTGGGTCATGTTTTTAAATGTCGGAACACTACCCTCTTGCTGACAACTGATTAAATGACAAGAAACGCTTATTAACAAGCCAACCGGTGTAAGGCCTTAATGCATGTAACAGCTGCGGGCTAAGTCTGCTTACTGTAGGCT
The DNA here is from genome assembly GCF_024868665.1 of Triplophysa rosa. Taxonomy (NCBI): domain Eukaryota; kingdom Metazoa; phylum Chordata; class Actinopteri; order Cypriniformes; family Nemacheilidae; genus Triplophysa; species Triplophysa rosa. The sequence goes on along the minus strand of NC_079899.1, from coordinate 22,583,240 downwards.
ACAGTGGCTGTTGTGAGTATGTTTTCATTGATTAAAAATTATTTCCCATACGAACGTGTTTGTTTTTCTATTTACATATAGACTGTACATGCTGCCTGCATTCAGTATAAAACGCTATAAGCGTTTGACGATCAAAAATCTAAAAATTATGGACTGTTCACATACAGAAACAATAAGGGAAATGCTGACAAAAAACTATTTTTATGTTATTATTATATAGATTTTTTTTGATGACAAAAACGGCATTTTAAAGGAAAATATAGGCCTGTTTTTATAACTTATTTATTGGTAAATACAGAGCAACGAGCAGCAAAGGTGCAAATTACAACGAAACGTTTTTCCCTTCATGATAAAAGGATAGCCTATAGCCTACGTATAGCCATCTTAAGCTAAATTGTCAAACGAAAATAAAAGGCAATTGATTAGGCTGTTTAATGCACATTTACGGATTCTCAATTACAACGAAACTTGAAATGAAATAAAAACATTGTTCACACACAGTCGGCTAACTGTGCAGAACGTATACATTATATGCAACACAAAAGCACTGGATATTTAGGTTATAATACGCTCCATCCACATCGAGCTGAGTTTCTTTATAGAAAAAACACGTGCTTTGTCGAGTAAAATAAATCATATCGAAATGAAGTTTGTTTCTCAGTCTGTTGAGGCCGGATGAGGAGAAACACTCTCCTCCGAGGCGCGCTGCTTCAATTGCCTATACCAAATACTGCCTTCTTTTTATAGAGGTTGCTAAGCGATCACGTTTGTTAAAAACGTTTTGTATTTTGGGATGGTTATTTTGACGAGGCAGGCGAGGCCGCATTCACTTATTTCAGTTTTAGTTTGGGACTTATGCATAACAGCATTATGTAAGTGATTTTGTTTAAGTGTAAGTGAGTCCGAACCTCCCATTTGCCTCTTTTTCCCATCACACATCAGATCATAAAGACATTTATTTAGCCCGCAGCTGTTACATGCATTAAGGCCTTACACCGGTTGGCTTGTTAATAAGCGTTTCTTGTCATTTAATCAGTTGTCAGCAAGAGGGTAGTGTTCCGACATTTAAAAACATGACCCAATAAAACAATTCAAAAGGAACTTGACGCAAAAAACAGCGGTGGATGGCGTTATGGATATATCGTCATTTTTATCGTTATCGCAAGAAATACCAGGAATTATCGTGATAGAGTTTTAGGGCCATATCGCCCACCCCTACCAGGTAAACAATGGTGTTTTAACACAACACAAATCATTCATGTTGTCCCAACTTGAATGGATCAAGTTAAATGGAGCAAAGTGTGCAAAAGTCATCTCTAAATTACATTTTTGTTTTTTATTCTGAAATGCTGGTAACAATTGACTTAAAGGTGAGATATTATCTTTAACAGAAATCGCTTTGTAACTCTTTTGTCAATTAAGAGACCACTATTATGCATTAGTTGGTGCTTTTACCCACCTTTTAAACAGTACAGCATATACTGATCCAAAAGCAGTAAATACTCTTGTGTATGTTTGTATCATCGTACTGAATCTTACACCGTGAAAGCCGTGTACATTCACACGAGCCGTCTGCGTTAACACTTCTCATTAACTTTGACAGACACGCCCACTGTCAAGCATCTACACCGACGCCCTGTGTGAATGTAGAGTAATACATGAATATGGCGTTTATGCACAAGCCTCATACTCTCGTAAAAAAAATCTATGAAACGTCCTTTATTTAATACAGTTAATATACAATAACATATTATTATAAATGAATATAAATTAAATAAAATATAAACATTTATATTTTTTGCCACTAGCCAGACAGATCAACAAACACAGACCGGAAGTTAACTTTGGGACAGGCACATGCCTCTAATGAAACCATCTATAGAGAGCTAAAGCTCAGGGTTATGGTATGGTGGGACATTCCAGACACATCGTCTAAACAGGTGACCAGTCACAACAGACTGGGTTAGCTTAACCAATCAGAGCTTTGGAAGGAGGGGATTCATAGAGACCGAACTAAACCAAGCATTCGGTAGAAATGATAAAGACAGATGCTGCAATAGTGTAAAAACCAAACCCTAACCAAGCATTAAAACCTATTATAGTACATCCAAAATACAAAATCAAGGCTCCGTAAATGGCCAAAATATGACCCTTTTAATTCATTGAAAAAAGATACACTTCCTAGTTTCCAGTTAGTTCCAGTAGTTGACCAAACTGCACTAGTAGTTTGCCTAGTGATCTGTTTGATCTGTCATTTGATGTGTTTCTGTTATTGTCTAGTATGAATAAAATAATGTATTTGTCTGATTGTGCCACTGTGTCGGCAACTCAGGTTTTTGGGCTCAGGGGGTTTCTATGTCTCTTACTGATTGGTTAAGCTTGCATGCCCATTGAGTGGTCCCTGCGTGTCAGTAGTTCAGGATCAAATAATACAATGTAAGAAGAGGCCATTGTAAGAGGTAATGTAAAAAGAAAAATGAATGGCCATTTTTTGTGTCAATAGAAAACTACCAAACCACTACCAAATTTTTAATGAGTTTCTTATGACAGGTAGGCCTACATGTGGAGGTATGCAGTTAATTGTTGTTAAATATTATTTCAGGCACTCAGGTACCCATACTTTCAAGTGGGACAGGTTCTGGGCCCCCATCCCATGACCCCTGAAGTACGGAAGGCTCAGATAAAGATGGCCAGGACTAGTGAACACAGATCAGAGCTTCAGTCTTTTTCAGAACCAGCGCTAGTGTCTCTGGCTAAAGTTCAGAGCAGAAGTTCCCATCTGCGCTAACATTTTTTCACAATCCATCTCTCACACACTACATTCTCTTTCACACTCTTCCTACACACGTACATTTTTCCTCTCACACACATACATTCTCCTTTCACACACATCACATTCTCTTCGCACTCTTTCCTCTCACACACTCACATTCTCCTTTCGACACTCACATCTCTTCCACACTCAATCTCCTTTCGCACACAACATCTTCCACATAATTTTTCCTCTCACACACGTACATTTTCCTCTCACCTCACATCACGACCTACATTTTTCCTCTCACACACGTACATTTTTCCTCTCACACGCGTACATTTTCCCTTTCACACTCACATTCTCCTCTCACACACTCACATTCTCCTTTCACACACTCACATTCTCCTTTCCACACATACATTTTTCCTCTCACACACTCACATTCTCCTTTCGAACACATACATTTTTCCTCTCACACACGTACATTTTCCCTCTCACACACATACATTTTTCCTCTCACACATGTACATTTTTCCTCTCACACACGTACATTTTTCCTCTCACACACTACATTCTCCTTTCACACACACTCACATTCTCCTTTCGCACACATACATTTTTCCTCTCGCACACATACATTTTTCTCCTTTCACACTCACATTCTCCTTTCACACACGTACATTTTCCCTCTCACACACGTACATTTTTCCTCTCACACACTACATTTTTCCTCTCACACACTACATTCCCTCTCACACCTGCATACATTTTCCTCTCACACACGTACATTTTCCCTCTCACACACTACATTTTTCCTCTCACACAGTACATTTTTCCTCTCACACACGTACATTTTTCCTCTCACACACTACATTCTCCTTTCACACACACTCACCACTTCTCCTTTCGCACACATACATTTTTCCTCTCGCACACAACATTTTCTCCTCCACACTCACATTTTTTCCTTCTCACACACTCCATTTCCTCTCACACACTTACATTCTCCTTTCCACACTCACATTTTTCCTCTCACACACGTACATTTCCTTTCGCACACTCACATTTCCTTTCGCACACTCATTCTCCTTTCGCACACATACATTTTTCCTTCGCACACATACATTTTCCTCTCGCACACGTCATTTTTCCTCTCGACACGTACATTTTTCCTCTCACACACGTACATTTTTCCTCTCGCACACGTACATTTTTCCTCTCAGCACACTCACATTTTTCCTCTCACACACGTACATTTTTCCTCTCACACACGTACATTTTTCCTCTCACACACATCACATTCTCCTTTCACACACTCACATTCTCCTTTCGCACACACACATTTTTCCTCTCGCACACATACATTTTTCTCCTTTCACACTCACATTCTCCTTTCACACACACTCACATTCTCCTTCCACACACATACATTTTTCCTCTTGTGCTCAACATATTTTAAGCGCACATTCTAACGTTTTTCTCTTATATTCATATATTTTTACGCAACATTTATACATTTTGCTCTTATGTAAACGTATTCAAAGTATACATTTAGTATTAAAAATTATAAATGTATGTAAGAAGAAAATATATGTATGTAAGAGAAGAATGTATGTATGTGTGAGAGAGTATAGTGAAAACGGAAGGTGTATGATGGAAACGGAAGGCAAGTCATGCAGACGGCGCTTCCGTGTATCAAAACGCGTAAAATGCGGTCTTTTCTATAATATTAAAATCAGCAGCCCTTTTCTACACAGTCAGCCCCTCCAATGAACAGAAACGACCTGTGTAGTAGAATGTCGATCTGAATAACAGTTTCCTGTTTTTAATCTTTATTGCGAATCATGTTTAGACTTTCATTGTGTGATATTTTTCCATTGGGCACGTTTTTGAGAGTGTGTACGTTCATGACTCTGTGTACGTTCATGTTTGTAAGTTGTCAGCCTCGGTAGCGGAGTGGACCGCGTGCGCGGCAGCAGCACAGTCTCGCTTTTAACGACAGGAAGTTCGACTCACGGTCCGACCATATTCTTCNCTCCTTTCACACACTCCTTTCACACACTCACATTCTCCTTTCACACACGTACATTTTCCCTCTCACACACTACATCTTTCCACCTCTCCTTCACACACGTACATTTTCCCTCTCACACACGATACATTTCCTTTTCTCCTCTCACACACGTACATTTTCCCTCTCACACACTATACATTTTCTCCTCTCACACACGTACATTTTTCCTCTCACACACGTACATTTTCCTCTCACACACTCACATTCTCCTTTCACACACATACATTTTTCCTCTCACACACGTACATTTTTCCTCTCACACACTCACATTTTCCTTTCACACACATACATTTTCCCTCTCACACACTCACATTCTCCTTTCACACACATACATTTTTCCTCTCACACACGTACATTTTTCCTCTCACACACTCACATTCTCCTTTCGCACACTCACATTCTCCTTTTGCACACATACATTTTTCCTTTCGCACACATACATTTTTCCTCTCGCACACGTGCATTTTTCCTCTCAACACGTACATTTTTCCTCTCACACACGTACATTTTTCCTCTCACACACGTACATGTTCCTCTCACACACGTACATTTTCCCTCTCACACACGTACATTTTTCCTCTCACACACGTACATTTTTCCTCTCACACACGTACATTTTTCCTCTCACACACATACATTCTCCTTTCACACACACTTACATTCTCAATGTGAGTGTGTGAGAGGAGAATGTGAGTGTGTGAGAGGAGAATGTGAGTGTGTGAGAGGAGAATGTGAGTGTGTGAGAGGAGAATGTGAGTGTGTGAGAGTGCTAGAATGAATTTCGGCTTATACGGCCCCTCATAGAAATGCACTGCATATTTGTGCTCTTTGTTTAGGTCAGGCGAAAAAAAAACGTTCTTTGTTTATTAATGCGATTTTTGTGCTTTGACTCAATAAGGCTGCTATTTAAAATAAGCAAAAATCTGTTAGTGATAAAAAACCTATCACCCGGCCTACCCTCCCTGATAGCGCACGTATATATGGCAGACATCTATTTTATGCATGCATTTACATCTGCAAGACGTTTTTTTCTGGTTGCTCATCTGCAACGTCTGTGAGACGTCTGCTGTCAGATGTCATAGAGACATCTAGAATATGTCTGTAAGATGTTTATGACTTCGAATGTATGTAAAACTGCTCTTTTTAAGATCTTTATCAGATGTTTTTACACAGCAGATGTTCTTTCAGATCTCCAGATCTTTAGCAGACATCTTACAGACGTACATGTGCTATCTGGGCTGATAGGCCACATACATCTTAGAGACGTCTATTTGATGTCTGCATTTACATCTGCAAGACGTTTTTTCTGTTTGCTCATCTGCAATACTTCTCTGACATGTTTTTCTGTCAAATGTCATATAGACATTTAGAAGATGTCTGTAAGATGTTTATGTTTTCGAAGTTGTTGTTTTCTAAATGTTTTTCGAAGTCGTTTATCAGATGTTTTTCCACAGAGGATATTTTCCAGATCTTCAAGCAGACATCTTACAGACGTAACTATTTTATCTGGGTACCCTACCCCATTTCGTAATGTTAAGATTAAAATGATTAAGATTATTAATTATTAATTTAATAATTGATTTTTAATTTCAGCTGCCATATACATTTTCACAGGAAATTACATTCCGATGTCATTCGACTTCAACCCACGTACAGATTAGTATGTAAAGCAACCTACAATTTTATGTTTCAAACAGTGATGATGATATAGAAGCAAAAGTTTTATGTAATTCGCTTTATTACAGTTTGTGCATTGCTCAGAAAAGTGAACAGTGTTTTGTTTAAAGAGATGGTTGTGTACTGTGCCGTCATTATTTGTTGATCACGGCAGCAATAATTTATCAAATGATGGATAGAGCATTTTAACCAGTCTTCTATCCAGCTGTGGGATTTATTAAAACTCGTTTTCAGCATTTTTACAAGCTGATTCAGGTGTCTGGGTCACAGTGGTGGTGTTGTGCTTCATGCCAGATTGCGGTCATCTGTGTTTTCCGACAACCTGTAACTTTCAGTACGGACCTGTAAAATCGGCAGTATTAACTGTGCTATTTGAGTTTTTATAATAAATTGCATATAAAAACGATAAAATTGCATAGTCAGTTAAATATTGCATGCAGTGCAAACTGTGCAGGATATATTTTAATAAGACAATTTACCTAGTAGCATTCATCATATTTGCTTCCTTTGACTCCATCTGAGTTTGTAACAAATATAACTTTTTACTTTTTCCCAGATATTTCCCCCATCTTCTGGTTTCTTCAAAGTTGTCTTGTTGTTCTTGTGTCTTTGTCTTTTCCTTCTGACTGCGCGTCTGTCTTTTATTCATCAGCACTGGACCCTTTCAGGCACACAGCGCCTGTGCTGCGTCTTTCTGCCTCGAGCACGCAGTGATTGCGGGTAAACAGGTCTATTGTTCCGGCTCCTCACGGGACTCTGTTTCCCCTCCCTTATCTGCCGCCCCTTTGCTTCCATACCTGCACTCCATACACACGTATTAATTAAACAACAATGCGGGCTCTTGCAGGGGCCGTCTCTACGGGCTGCAGATTACACTTCAGCTTCAACCCTGATGAAACCAGAGGTCATTGACTCATCTCTCCGGGCTGTGCAACTCCAATCCCCAATCGCATTTGAGACCTCTTGCGAATGTGTCTCACCAGCTCCTGCTAGAGAGGATTATGTTGTATTGTTTTCAACCAGAAACAAACACCATATGTAAGATGGATTATGAATTATGTCAAAATGTTTTCTAATTGTAAATCTTGCTTCTTAAATGATATCGCTTGTCCTTTTTAGGGGTGTATTTTTTACACAGAATGTTATATGGAAGAGACAAGGAAAGAAACTGGTTTTATGTAAAAAAACTACCCAATTCCAACATGAGTAAATCCTAGTTGAGAGAAAGAGATACAGACCCTTTTACCGTCTGTAACCCGCAGTCACCGTGTAAACAAGTGTGTTTAATGGGCTCTTGCACGTCGGCAGGGTCTGTTGCTTCGAAGCCGACGGGGGCTAGAGCAGAGATTAGCAGGTAATGATGTCAATTAGAATAATGCAGCTTGTGACCGTCAGGCTGTAAACAGGAGCATTGAAAAAGCAATCACATGTGGGTAGCCGAGATAAGGGATTTATGGCAATAGAAGTTCGGTAATCCTATTAATATGAAGCCCTTGACTCGTGCCCTGGACTTCCTGCACCTCGCTCTGTAATGCCAGGGAAAGGTTGTGAAGTTTGGGCAGAGAGTGCTGAATTTGTGAGAACAGGAGATCGGACGGTGTTTAAAAAGCAAGCGGATTGGAGGATTGGACTGATGACTATTGTGTCATCATTGTCAAGCTGCCACTCCAGCGGAGTGTGAAAATAACTCGCTGGCAGAGAGCTTTCGCAAACACACGCTCCCATGGCCCCCTGCTGCCGTGACAGTTACAGACGTGCCGATGAATTAAAAAGGACAGCATCTCCCAGCCGCGCCAAACCCTAGTTGGATAGGAACGTTGAGAAATAGCGATGAGATGTTCGAATCATTTCTGTGAATCGGCTCTTTTGAAACGGTTTGTTCTCGTGAGACGGATACAAAACAAAGCTCTTAAATGTTTCAATAAAGCCAAACTTTTTTTACATGTGTTCATACAGTATGTACATTGCATTTCTTACCTTTTCTGTTTTTTTTTGGAGGATCTATTGACAGAAGTGCAATATAAATACATAACTATGTCTTCAGAGGTGTGTAAATACTTTACATAATGAAGCGTTGTGTTTTTTTTACCTTAGAATGAGCCTATTTCCATCGACATTGACCGCGGGTCCCCTTACATGGAATTCGCCATGTTGTTTCTACAGTAGCCCTTAATGGACAAAGTGCTCTACTTCGTAAATACGTCATCTCCTTTGGCAAAGTAGACAAAAACGTGACAACATATTATGCCACGGTCACACTAGACTTTGAGCATGCAAAAGTCGTTCGTACTGTGCTGCAAAAAGGGACGGGAGCGATTCCTCCATCTTTTACATGTCTGTTCCGAGAGGTCACGTTGTGACGGTTTGATCTTCTGTTGGTCTTACCTATTCACGTGACAAGAATTGGCAGGGACTTTGCTATGCAACAAAGTGCAAAATATCTTTAGATAGCCTTGCGTTTCCGGTCTGACACATTCGCAAGCGTATGAATGAAAATCAATGGGACGAAAAGTGTAAACTGGACCTTTAAAACTCATAATTTACTTACCCTCATGTCATTCCAAACCTGTATGGCTTTCTTTCTTCCATAGAACACAATAGAAGATATTTTGAAGAATGCTGGTAACCTAACAGAACTGAAGCCCATTGATTTCCATTCTTTAAACACGACATGTCAAAATATCTTATAAAATAAATAGTCATATATAGGTTTTGAACGACACGAGGGTAAATCAATTAAGAAGTATCCCTTTAAACCGTTTCCACATAATCATTCAAAACTTCTGTACACTTCAAATGCTTCTAGTTCCAACTCACTCATCTCATCCCAATTTATGGGCGAGTCATTCAGACCGCTTCATTGAGAGGAGCGTTTCGTTTACAAATAAGGCATCGCTAAAGAAAGACATAATGCAGGCTGATAAAATGGGGTTTTATTTCACATCCTCCCTTCTTTTCCTCCATCGCCGTAACAGACGTCACCTCGCTGGAGTGAGGAGCATCTTGTCTTCTGTGAATTAACCCTCAAGTCACTCTTCCCACTGGAAGTGCCACATCTAGCATTTCTCATAAAGTAATTGACTGCATGTCATTGCCTGTCAAGGAAGGAGCCTTTCCTCGCTGGCAAGCACAATAAATCTTCTGCTGCTAGCATAGGTATGGAGATCCATTGTGAACAGCTAATCAGATCTGAAATCCAATTACTCTTGAAGTGGAGAATGATGGATTTTACACTGAATAAAGAGACTGTGGCTTCTGTACGGGCATACGGGTGATAAATGACTCCCACTCAAAAAACCCCCAAAACGTTCATTGTTTCGTGTGAAAGAAGCTCAACAAGTCGCTGTATCAATCGATATTTGTATGTGTGCAAAAGTTCTTTTCACAGGCAAGACACTTAAACCCTTTTTAACCCCACTTTTTTATGTCTTTGCATTATATGAGAAAATATCAAAGTGGTAATTCATTTTACGAAAACTAAAGCACAATACCGTTTTCAAGCAATGCAAGTTTGAATTATTTGAAATAAAGTAGATTGCCAGTCATTTTTGAGACAAAAAGAAGCTATAAACACATTTTTGTTTGTCAAAATTGGAACATTTATATCTCATGTATTAAACTGCATCTGTGAATACTTTGTTTAACATCCACTTTAAAAATGACTTCAAACATCATTGCAAGAAAGGAAAGGTCTGAGTAAAGCTTTAGCTTGTGTTCAGATGCCCTTCGGTTTGACGTGTCTTATGTTTCTGACAACCTGGCTCTGAAAGTCCATCTTTGGGCCCTTGATGTATCTGAAGTGTTTGTCTAGCATCTGTTATGTTCAATAATAATGTCTTGGTTACGATGACTCAGTGTTTTTTGAGAGAATGAACTCTCTCTCGGCAGTCGCCTCAAGAAGAAACTGCAGACTGTCTGAATTTGCTCAGAAGGGCTCAGCAGTGGCTCTTTATATCATGTGGACGTGAGCATTTGATTTGACACCGGAACCTTCTTATTGACATACGGACTTTTGAGAGCACCACCACCAACCACCGACCTTTTGGCAGTTATTACATGCTTATGGTGTTTGGAAGTGAAAATCTTTATAACCTTTAGAACAGTCATGCAAATTTGGTAATGTCTTGATGTGGTCAGATGGAAAAAATATACAATGATCTGTGAGAAACATCTCTATTAATTTATCATTTCTGTCATGCATAAATCTTACTCAGATTGGATCAACAGATTTTTTTTTTAGAAATCTTTATTTCTGGTTTATTCTTTTCTGCAGCAAGGTACAATATACATTTAAATAGTTTTTCATTATTTACTTAGCAAGGACAAGTATTATTAGAGAAAAGTATATGAATGTACATACTGAAGAACAAGAATTCAAGAATTTGATCAAACGTGTGTTAAATGGTGAGTGGGGCTTTTATTTTACAATATATCATACAAATAATAATACACATCTATTTTTATATTTTTTACATTTTATAACAAACTTTTATTTTATTTTTATTATATTTTGTTTCACCCTCTTAACTCATTATCAAAGTGATAGTTCTTTACAAGTACACCCTTCATCCATGAACTAACATGATAAAAGGATGATCTCTTAAGCGTAAAAATATGTTTATCTCAAATTGCAGTGTTCGTCTCCTATACGTTTCTAATTCTAATTTCCCTCATCGTGGATCAATTGTGTTCCTCCATTGCACGTTCCATGGAAAACAAGCAACACCTTTTTTATGGCCCTCAATTTACAATCTGTGCAATTCCAGAGATGGGCTACAGGTCATTTACTGTGGCTCTTAGAAATCAATGAACAGTTTTGCCACTGCAGGAACGAGTGGGACGTGAAACGACTGCTCTGTGAATATCAATCTGGTCAGTGTTGCGTGGTGAAGGAGGAAAACAGCTCATGCACTAAAGCCTGTAAATCACACTGTTAAAACTTAATTAGTGTGGAATTAGACACAATATCATTAAAGCATTCACCAAAGGTTATTTCACTAATGTGTGTTTAATAGTTGCATTGTTTGGCCAATGGGTGGCCCTCCTCAACGCTTGGGGGATTCTTTTGTCTCTGTCAGACTGTTGTTTATCTTTTTTCTTAAAATTGTTTCTGTGTCCCTGAGCGAGACACCTGCAGGTTATACTGCAGAGGGAATGCCCATGTAATAAGTACTAATGAATGAGTTTTGAGATCATGAATAATGGATATCCCACATGATGTTTAATATGGATGTGAGTCCAGTGATTTCAGAGTTGTAAGTTTAAAGCCTATCTTATATACTTGGCTGTTTATTTATTTTTATTCCATCTCGTGTTTCATTGAATCAACCTAATGAATCGTCAGTTATCAGCGGCTCCATCTGTCTCACAGTCAGTGGGGCCAACACGCTGTCACTCGCAGTGGGTTGCGCACGCTCACATGCAACTGCTAGTCACAGTTAATGCAGGCATAAGAATCAAGGGGGACATGCGACTTTTTTAAAGCCCAAAGAGGAAATAAAGACTTAGTAGTTAAGTTGTTATCTACTCTTGTGGAAGCCGACAAAGTTTGTATTTTACATGCAGAGGAGTCCAGGTTAAATGCTAACCTAATATGTGTTTTGCAACTGAGCTTGACAGCCATTAATCTGCATGCTTTTTCACTGCATGCTAAAGAGCAGATTTGTGCAGATATTTGTGCTCCACAGGAAACGTCTTATGACTTTTGAGCGACATAAGAGAAAATGACATCATTTTTTGACGTTAGTGACATTAAGAGAAAATTACATCATTTTTTATTTAAAGCAAATTATGAGACGTGAATGTACAGTATGATGTCTACCACAATGTTTAAAACAAACACTTTTTACCCACAATAATTGTGCAAGTTTTTAAACGTACATTTATTTATTATAGGTGTGGTTAACCCAAAAATAACGATTCTGTCATCATTTATCCACCCTCGTGTCAGTCAAAACATTTATGACTTTCTTCTAGAACACAAAAGAAGATATTATGAGAAATGTCTCCTTACAATGGAAGTCAATGGGAACCAATGTTGTTTGGTTACCAACATTCTTTAAAATATCTTATCGTTTGTTTTCTTCAGGTTTGGAATGAAATGAGTAAAAGTTTCCTTTTTGGGTGAACTATTTTTAATTCAAATGCATCTATTACAACCATGAGATATGGTAGATAGTAGCAATATTGAGAGTTGCACAAGTTGAGTGATTTGGTGGACTGACCCTGTGACTTTAATAAGTTTAACAACCCACCAATACAAACTGCACGGTTTATGTTGAGTGACATACCGTATTGCAACTTTACGTTCTGTATTGCATTTATTTGCCGTGTCTGTAGCTCTGTCAGCTAGTGCACTTGATGTAAGCCTGAAACCGTAATACGTATTGTAATCTCTTTAGAATGACACCTAATGCAGGTTAACAGGAGCAATAAAGTCATCTCATAAAAGACATCAGCCAAATATAATCCCCTAAAAGGTTTTAGGCTTTCGCAGACTCAAGAGCTCTGAACTTGTTTATGCCAAAATGACTGATGGTCGTTTCAGGGAAAGTGTGTCATAGATACTGTATCCCCATTTATTTCACAAGCTGTACTTGGAAATTTGTTTTCATCACTATATATGACTAACAACCCCTAGTTGCTGTAATTAGCTTGATGTTTAACAAATATTCATTACATTTTCACTCCCAATTGAACTTCATTGCCCCTTGTAACATTTCAAGTCTGAGCCACTGGTAAATGAACCTTTTTTAAACTCGAGGTTGCAACGTGTTCCGGGCATAAATCAACGCACTATTTTCTGCTCGAGTGTGTTTAATATGGTCTCTCTAGTGAACAGTTTACGAAAGCACAAATAATCCCCTCTGAATAGTGTAATGTGATGTCTACCACCGGGAGCTTGTCTCTTCCGTCAGCTCTCTGCTCTGAGATGTGAGGGCCCTTGAACAGAGCCACCCAGACGTCTTTCACTTCTTCGTCAACAAAACACGGTATACCAATTAGAAAGGTACTTTTCTAGTCTTATGGTCCTCGTGCAAGCGAACATCACGCCTCAGCGGGGGCGCAGTAGTTTTACCAAAGATGGTGTGGAGAAGCTGTAATATTTTTTCTCGTAAGCCTGCACCACAATTGGGATCTTTAGCAATTCGTGTTTATTGTCGGTTTAATTGCTTTCGTTCAGGGAGATGCACGTTTTAATGTGGAAGGATGCTTTTGTGTTTATGTGCACGAACGTTGGGTCTAATTCGTGAAATCTGTGTGAACATGTGTGAACATCTGTGTGAATTATTTCTAAAAACATTCCTACATCGCATCAAAGATTACGACGGTGTCCGAGTGTCTCTGAATGCTCACAGGGAGGGTGGGGTTTTCGGGGTGTGCTTAATATTTTGTTAGAAGACCTAATAGCATCTGTAACTGTTCCTCCTCTAACTCTCTGTCCCTCTCTTTCTTCATCCCCCTTTACTTTTCCAGCTCTTGGACAGAAACGAGAAGTGATTTTACTCCCCACTGGCAGGTCCAGTAGTGTCGGCACTTTGCTCATCCTCCTGTGGTGCGTTTGACTCATCCTTCAGATTCCCAGTAGCAGAAGCCCAATGTTCTCGCTTCATCTCCGTTTTGTCCGCGCTGACTGATCCAATCCATATTCCTCCACCGATAGGCCTGACTTACACACGCTCCAACGGAACTGATATTTCTTTCTCTTTCAACCTTGACAACCTCGGGTTGTGCCAATTCCGCTTTGAGGATCCGCAGAATGGTTTCGTAGTCATTTTAAAACTATGCTGCTTCCTTAAAGGGGAATCTCCCTTGTTGTAATGTGGGGGGGGGATGTTTGTCCATATTCACCATGTACACTGCCTTTGTAAGTCGCTTTTTGTAAATGTTGTCTCTAGTTCACATAATGAAACAAAAGTGATCATTCTCCTGTGGCTCAGTGGTAAGAGCATGGCGCTAGCAACGCCAAGGTCATGAGTTGGATCCCAGGGGATTGCACATAGTCAGAAACAAATGTATAGTATAATGCAATGTAAGTCGCTTTGGATAAAAGTGTCTGCCAAATGCATAAAGGTAAATGTAACTTATAAATGTACCTTAAAATAGTAAATTCAGAAAAACTGAAAATAATTTTGGAGTGGTCTCTGTTTGGAGTGGAGCTATATATGTAAATTAAATGTTTTTTTTCTATAAAAAATCTTTAATTCTGTTCGATATAAGAATAGAAAACATATATCTGGCATGGCATGAGGTTGAGAATTTTTCTTTTTTTCTGTAACCTATGTCTTTCAAATGCTGTTTTTGGAGACCTGGTCAGTTTTGAAATATAGTTCGAGGTGATATGATGTGGGGTTTTTTCCATTTTGGAATAATTATGGACGTCAGTGAAGGATCAACAATGACTGTTGCCATAATGGACAATTGTTTAAGCCACCCGCAACACCACACAACGGGCGAACAGATAATATTATTAGTAGAAACTCTGATGCTTCAATGCTAAATGAGTTCTGGCTGTTGCATAAATTGAAATGTCAAATTCTCATTTTGACCTCAGAGAGGATCATTAACCAACGATTCCTAAGAGGAAAGACTTCCACAGGTTGTCAAAAAAGATTAGATTTTAGTGTCTCACATTCTTACGGCGAACTTAACAGCATCTCTCCTCTGCTTGACTAAAGACTACGAAGAGGAGGAACGAAAGCTAAAAATCTTTTCTACAGGTTAAACCGAAGATCTTTAAATAAACGTCATTAGCGCTGAGGACATAAATGATTTAAAATGCCTTCTGCAATTTTGTAATATTCGGCAAGATGATCAGGATTGCTGGAAGCTCAAGATACATTATTCATTGAAAGATCTCCCAATAAAAGCATTGCGTGCGCGGTATGTCACAGGTGTGAGGCAACATGTAAAGAGCAATATAAGACAAATCTGACCATTGAAAGTGCATGTGTTGTCATGCACTTTCATTCTGATAGATAAATATGTTGCAGCTGTTTTTATTTATTTAGAAGTGGACTATTCAGGCAACACTTGACAAATTTCCAGGCTTTTCACTTTTCAGTCTGTCAGCCTTAAGAGGTCCTTACGTGGCTCGATGTGAAGTGCTTTTAAAGTGGTTTGCCTATTGCAGGACATACTATGTGTATGTACTGTAAAGCACACCATTATCATAAGCGTATTCCTTAGGGAAAGTTGTTGTGTCGTGTATTTTGCATAATGGACAAGTAACAAAAAAGGTGACACAAGTGTATATCATGTCTTAAACATCATATATCAAGATTAACCTGTGTTTACAGTGTGTGTAGTGATTGTCTCTCATGCTTGAATTCCAGGCATATCTGTTTCTTATTGTAACCAGCTTCCCTATTTTTAGTTATATGTTATACACCTACCCAGCATGAGACATACCTGTCAAATGTGGGAAGAGATTTTTAAGCAAATGTTCATGCATGCATGACTTTCCATCCCACAACTGCATCATCTAAGTGATTGCATTGAGATGTATTGCTGCCTAATTTCCTGACCAGGTCAATAGATGGCACTGTTTTCTCTTTCCAGCTACCCCATTACTGTCTCCACTGTTTTGGCGAATGATTAACTAAATCAACCAACACCCACCCACCCCCAAACAGCATGTGTAATGCTGTGCAAGCATGTTGTTGCTGCGATCTTTTAGAAACGGCGAAGCATTATTGAGAATAGGCATTCATTCACTTCTAGTGGCCTATCTGAAACATGAAAGCTATGTGGGGAAAAGGGTTATTTTAGATAACGCTGTATTTTTAGCTTTCATACCCATGAGTATATCGTGAGGTCGAGTAAATATGTGACCTGGACCACAAAACCAGTCCTAAGTCGCACGGGTATATTTGCAATAACCAACAAAACATTGTATGGGTCAAATTATAGATTTTTCTTTTATGCCAAAAATCATTAGGATATTAAGTAAAGATCATGTTCCATGAAGATATTTTGGTTTCCTACCGTAAATATGGATGAAGCCAAATCGCGAACAAAAATGGCCGGAAACACGCCTACAAACTTCACTCACTGCTGCCCGCTCTTTGGGAATTGCCCACTTAAGTTTGGTGTCTATGTAAAGCTTAGAGTTTCTGTTTCATCTGTTCTCCACAACGTCATTACAGCATTAAGCCTATAGAGAGCGTTAAAACAAACCTGTTTCTTCTTAGCAACGGCCTGCTACAGCGCCTCTGATGCACAACTTTAAAAGGATCCCTGAGTATAGAGCGATGTATGGCTTAATATATGAACAATGGCATTGACTTTATAATTGTGAAATAAAAAAACAGTGTAACTGTCACAGTATTCATAAACTTTGAAAAAATATTTTTACTTGGAGGCAGCCATTTTTTTGCGTCAGATTCCGTGATGTCAAATGGTTCGGACCTAAACCTGATCTCTTTCGCAACAGCGAAGCACACACGTTTTCCATATATAACAGTTAAATATGACACGTAAAACATAAGATCAGATATACAAACACACAGGGACAGTAGGTGGCGGTATGTCCTCTTGACACAAGCCAGCCTGCCAGCCATAAAAGAAGAACGCGTTCAGTATTAGACGTCTGTTCAAGGTGAGCGTGCGTTAAATCATAGCTTTAAACTACCGACTTTGAGACATTTAAGACTATTTAAGACATCAGCATCCACTATAATTGTATACTTTATACATTATGAGAAAAGGCTGATAAACACAATAATAATGCTTGCGGTTTGGTTATTTATTCTGTATTAGAGCACACGTGAATATTAGCCCCCGTCAGCTAATGACCGAGGGAGACAATAACGTTAGGCTACTGATGTTGATAAATCAACATCAAAAAGTCCAAATCTGGATAAAATGCATTGATTGCGTAATGGCTAAAACATCGTGTATATGATAAATTCGAAATGATTTTGGGTATTAATATGCATGTTTGTGTTGTTTCTGACAAACAATATTAAAATGTAGGAAAATACACCAAATAGCGTCTTTATTTTCTTTCTTTCTTCTTTTAGCATTATATAAAAGGAGGAGCGACAACAGTAAAGGATGAGAGAGAACCAGGCCTGGACTTCACGTTATGTTTTATTATGTGTATGCATTTTACTTTCGTTTTGTTGTTTGTTTATTTTATTAACGTTTTGTTGTTCAACGTTCGCCAGTTCCCTCCCCCTTCTTCCTTGCTGTGAACATTGTTACACACACACACATATATATATATATATATATTATCCTACAGAACCTTATATTTACTGAAGAACTGATTAGTGTGTCGGTGTTTAGTTTGGCTGCCTAGCTGTGCGTGCAACCAGTTTACGTCATCGAAAAAGAACATGGCGACCTCCTTAGGTTAAAATGAGTATTACATTTAGGGTTTTTTTAAGAGCTGAAAATATTTGATGTCATTCTAACGACAAATTCTGGTAGTGTAAGGCTATTACAACGCATTAAGCCATACATCTCTCTATACACCGGGTTCCCTTTAAAGGCGATTTTCTCAATATTTGGATTTTTTGCACCGTCAGATTCCAGATTTTCAAATAGCCAAATATTGTCCAATCCTAACAAACCATACACCAATGGAAAGCTTATTTATTCAGATTTCAGATTATGTATGAATCTCAATTTCTAAAAATTGACCCTCATGACTGGTTTTGTGGTGCAGGGGGCGTATTACAGAAAGTTTCTTATTTTAGGTCTTAACTTAAATTATGATACGTTAAATTAGGATTTTTCACAAATCTGTATTACAGAAGCAAATCTTAACTTGATTTGGGATTCCTATCCTATCTTACAAAATCGTATCTTATCTCTAGTTAGGAAATCTTAAAATGTACCATCAAGCTCGGCAATCCACTTTCAGGTCTGTTACCAAGCAACCAACACTGCGTGAGCTGCTGATGAGGTAAACAAAATGGGAAAACAAAACCAGCGAGCTTTTCATTTTAGTGTCGCGGAAATAGAATCTTCTCCGTTCTTCATTTTCAATTATTAATCAATGTAATGCCATTGTTGGACAGCGCAATTGTGAGCGTTTACACTAGTAAACTGTTTGCACTAAGTGAAAATAGCAGCATTTCCTAGCGATATGCTATTTACACTAACCAAAAATAGCTGTAGGGCCTATTTTCTTTGGATTAAGTAGAAATAGTAGTTAGATGCTTTTTACTTATAAATAGTGGCAGATAACGTTACTATTTGCACCTCAGTATTGTTGTGCATTAAACATTATGCAATAATAACAGACAGTAAGTCATTGTATTTACAAAAATTATTAAAATGATGGCAACTTATTGAGATATTAAAGCCCTACCCCTAACCTTACCCTAAACCTAAAGTTTATGAATAAATGAATTTTAAGTCTTAAATCAATTTGATTGAAAACAAATGCCTTTATGATCTGTAAAGTAATAAAAAAAGTTAAAGAGAGTCCCTGTTTGAAATGGCGTCAAATTTACGCTTTCTCTAATCCAATCACATATTGGTGGGCGGAGCTAGTGTAAATAGTCTGCTATTTGTACTCAATGTAAATAGACACTATGTAAATGGTCTGAGACCCCTGAGCTCGATGCTGTGTTGTCAGGCAGGGGCTTGTTTGTTTGGGCTGCGGGGAGGGGTGTTGTAGGAGGAAGTTGTAAGGTCGTGCTCCGTGTACACACGGAATGCTGTGTCACATGCGCTCTGATTCAGACGCACCAGCTGCTGGGCCCAGAACACTCATCCGGTGTCAGCCGCATGAAGGATACTTGCGTCAGCAGTATTTCACTCTCAGGCCTGGCACATCATGCCACGTTATGCTTTTAAGGTCCCATTATAAATCTGTTTATGGTCATGCATAATTAAGACCTTTATTGTTCAAACAAACATCGAATCCAAGTGAAGCATAAAGATAGCGTTATGTAATATAATTGGTAGAGCCTGGGGACGATGCTTGTGTAGTAAATAAGGTCATATCTTTGAAATCATCTTTGCTATGTAAATAAGAAATTTTCGCATAAGTGATGCCGTTCGTGCATAAGACGCACATACTGTATCATGCAATAAAGATTTTATTGGACTACCAAGTGGAATAGCGCTCCACCTCTGTTTTTATGACGGCTGATTGAATGTGACCACAGGGGAATATTACAAAAGGAATCGTATCGATGCGGATAGGATTTAAATGCATGAAATATGTCAGCATGAATGCATCCATCCAATGGCACCCTAGGAGTTATAATCAATACATCACACAAAGACTTTTAAATCACTATCACCTACAGTACCGTGTAAAATCTCTCATGTGTGCTTTTTTGCTGGTGTCTAGGTCTTTGTGTGCATGCATTTATATATGAACACATGATGACCCAGTGTACTGAATGCATCTAAAGGCGAATTTCTGTCATGCATTTTACACACAATTACACTTCAATAAAACACACGCACACATCACACAAGGTTTGTTTTAGTCCATGGGGATTTTGCATGGACACTTTTATAGTGTACAAACTGTATATTGCATCTCCTAACCCATCCTATATCCCTAAACCTAACACCGTGTCTACACCGGATGCGACAGCCGCATCCAATGTGGACAACATTTAAAATGATAATGGGTTCTAATGCGTTTTGTAATGTCTTTTGTCGTGTCGCGTCGCGTCTGGTGTAGACACAGTGTAACCATCACAGAATCCTTTTGGCATTTTTACATTTTAAAAATAAACACAACACACAACAATTTCAACACCGGGGACCGTTACTACACCATGTACTGTTTGTGTGCGTGTTCATACGTGCGTGTGCGCTGCATGTATGCATGTAAAAATGCTTCATCATCACGATTTGTTCAATAGAAAATACACGTATTGCAATTTTTGATCACAGACTTATGAATAAAGCACTGTATATAACTCATTTCCTAATTTACATAGAAAGGAGGTGCGTTTGCCCCGTCAAGAATCACAGTGCGTTAGTGTCTGCTTAAACTGGATTTCTGATTGCTGATACTGTAAATAACTGATATAAGTGGTACAACTTAGTGATTTCACCCCTTTAGAAAAAGGAAAAGAAAAAAAGAAAGTAGTATAAGCAATACAAAAGTGCTTGTTTTTTTTAGCAATACGTTCAAACAGAATGTGTGAACAACAGTGTAAATAATTGACATTCCTCAAAATTCATACCTCGTATGTACAATGGTGCCATTGTTTAACTGTTCTCTGAGTTGACAGATATCGTAGAGTAAACATCTGCAGGGCTGCCTTTGGGCCAGCCTAGATATGCGTCTAGTAAGGGTCTCTATCCGCCTCCCCTGATTCCTGATTCCAAAAGAATGAATCATATTAAAGTTCCACAACAAACACTGGGGATTATTTTCTTTGACAAGGCTAATGTGCTTTCACACCTGTGTTATTTAAAACGGATTGCAAACCAGACTGGATTAGTTTGATAGCTGTCAAGCATGTCACAATTCCATCGGTCGCAGGAGGCCACAGAAGTTATAAAGGGTTCATCGGTTAATGGTAGGAATGGGTCATGATTGTAGTCTTCTAACATCCGACTAGTAAGAAGAACATTTTCCATAGGTTTTTATTATTACAGTATGTTAATACTTTTTCGTAGCGATACGATATTAATTAACATCTTACAGAAACTGCAACAAGACATGTTAGTGGATGTTCAGGCAACCCAAGTAGTCCGTTTTGAAATTTTACAAACTTCTATGTAGTCAAAAATGACATAGCATTTTAAATAAAGAACAAAAACTAAATTAAAAAAATGACATGTGATACTATATATAATTTATTCAGCTTTCCTTTACAATACAGTCGAAAAAAGAGGAACATTTTATTTCTGTTCTGACAGTTAATTATACAGCGAAGCTGAGCATTACCAAATCCTTTACATTTTACACTGCCTTTGTCACGCCTTACAAAGCAGGCACATTTATTATCATCATAGTTTAAATGAGACCCGCTATAGCAACAATGAAAACATCCCATGTACTGTAAACCGTGAGTATCGGTGCAGGTAAAAGAAATGATGTGTCGGAAAAAGCATAACATTGATGCCTATTGTGACAGAGTCTGTTGTTCTTAGTAAAATTAATTAGTCTTGGTAGATTCATAAAACAAGAAAGAATGAAGTACAATCAATCAATTTTCATAATGATATTTTAAAGCAGACAATTCAGAACACATGGAAGATAGAAAGTGACGGAATTGTATTGTTTTATGGCGTTTCACTTTATGACTATAAATAGTTAATTTTTAATGGCTTTGATTACTTAAAGGTCCAGTGTGTAATTTTTTGGAGGATCTATTGACAGAGATGCAAGATGGTATACAGATGTCTTCAGAGGTGTATAAAGACCTTACATAATGAAGTGTTATGTTTTTGTTACCTTAGAATGAGCTATTTCTATCTACATACACCGCGCATGGAATTCGCCATGTTGTTTCTATAGTAGCCCTAAATGGACAAACTGCTCTACAGCGTGCGCTTTGTAAATATGTTATCTCCTTCGGCAAAGAAGTGAAAACGCGACGACATCTTAGTCCTGGACGGCCACCGTAGTGCTTCTGAAAGGGAGGGGGGGCGGTGGAGTGAGCCGTTGGTTGCAATTCGCAACCTCACCACTAGATGCTGCTAAAATCTCCACATAGCTCCTTTAAATAATATTTTATAAAAAATATCCACATTGCTCCTTTAAAATGATATTTTATTAAAAATGTTCTTTTTTAAACATGTTTGCATTTCTGAGCTAAATAACACCTATCAAACTGTTAAATAACAGTAGAGGCGGTGACATTTGTTGAGAAGGGAACAAGCGGCAGATGTGTCGAGGAGTTGCAAGTGTCTGAGGCTTACAGAATTTTTTTTAAAGTTGGAGAGATTAAACTGGTGTATCTGAATTTCATGAGCCTTTTATTACCTTGCTTCGACTAAGGTAATAAAACACATAGATCCGAGAGCTATCTGTGCTCAGGTCCTGGAAGGATCGATGGATTAGTCAGTCAAAGAAACCCTCAATACCTGTGCATTTGACTCAAGATGATATTCATATTTTTATGGAGTTCCGTTTTCTCTTTTAATAATGAAAAGAGAAGGTCTTTGACATCCTTACTGGCAATAAAACTGATTAGAGAGAGCATGTCTGCTTCTGTCTTCCATTCATAATCACCCCGGGACTAATTATAGAGATAGAACTGTGACATAATCGAATTTAGTTTCACCCAGTGCTCACATATTTGGATAAATCTATACTCAAGACAAACACAAGGCTTTCTATAAAAGGGACTTGAAGATGATGAGTAACTATCTCCAGATGCAACCTTTCATTGTGTTGCTTAAAATTATCCTTTTAAGGGCCTCAGTTGCAACGGGCCAATTAGTGTGCCAAAAATGAATCAACTTGATAAAATGATGGGGGTCATTTTATTAATATAGTACATTAGTTTAACAAATGAATTTAATATGATTAAAAAATAGAAAAATCATAAAAAAGGGCGGCCATCAGAATGTAAAGCAATGTCCTCTAATTTGTATGTATATCTACTATGAGGCTACCCATAGGAGCAATTTAAGAGCATGTATTCTTTTCTCGTATTTCAAAAACAGCTGGATACACCAGATCACAAGACGTGTTTTGAATATTTTAACTTGCACAGCATCTTTAAACGTGATGATAAAGATGACACTGCCAAAGATCTCCTTCTGAGACACATTCTGTGTAATCGGTATTATCTCAAAATTTAGCTTTAACTTGATTACAAATGTGTTTCTCTAAATACAACTAAGATACTCATATTTAGTGACCGAGACATCTAAAGCCACTTTTTTTTTATTATTCATATACTTTTTTTACTAATTGATTTCTGTTATTTGTTTTGGATCTTTGCTCCTGTCCTCTTACCCCGTGAGTTCATGTGAATGTTTGCAATCGTGACTGATCTATCGGCTTTGAGCGAAGCAAAGATTATTACTGCAAATGAAGTGTGACGATCAATAACATCCACAGTACACAAGGCAGGGAGTCACTCGTGCTGTGTAAACACAGATTCACTCTAGTCATGCAGAATTGTGAATCGAACCAACGTTTCATTTCTAATCAAAGCTTCATGTCTATTTCTACAGTCTTGTGGGTTTGCGTAAACACGACCATTTGCTGGTACATGCAACCCAAAAAAACGATGCTTAATTCTGTGGAAAACATCATATTGTGCCGTTTATTCCTCCACAGTACATTAAAATACCTTTTTTACTGCCGCTTCACCACTCGCATAATAAACTCCGAGAACGGCAGTTAAACACTTCTTTAGTTTTTTCTTTTACCCATCAGCCCTCGTGTGCGCCCTCAAATGATGTCCAACATGAAATATTCATTTCGGAGGTGATGTTTTGGCTGAGTTTTATTGGGCTCATACACCGTGAGATAAATTCAAGCTGTGATACTTGTGCTGAGCATCAGAGTGTCACACGGAAACATTTCTTTCCAAAAAACGTGCTGCACATGACAGATCTGCATTGAAGTTTTGTTCTCTAGTTCGAAGCTCTTCACTTTCATTAGTTTACCTCCCGTTCACTTTCTCAGACCGATGGTGCTTCTGTCAACAGAAGAACAGAATTTCTATGTTTTTGGTCTTTTTTTATTAATTGCAATAATCTTGTTTCAGAAACGTTTTTGAAAGTAGCTCATGAGAGAAGTTCACAATAATGTTTTAGGATTTAAATTTTACTACATGTTAAATGTTGGGGTAAAATCAGGTTATTGACCATTTATTAATTATAGCATAACAGCTTTTTTTCATTTTAAATGTGTTTTTGCTGCATTCAAACTGAACACAACAATCGTTCTGTCACTCAGTGTGTGTAACCGCAGCGACTTCTGTCTAACATCATGTGCAGACCCTTATCTTTGACAAGAAATACAGCATCAGCAGCAGCAGTCAAAGTGCGTGTTTAAGGCTTGAGGGTGCATCATCACTTTATAGTACACCCGTCACATTTCAATTGCTGTTTTTGGTAACACTTTAGATTACGGCCCGCAATGTACCGCATAATTAAACAGAATTTACAGCATAACTAATCGTATCAATAATGTACATCTACAGTACATATCTGTAGGTAAAGAGGAACAATACGCAAAGTTTGGGGAATAAAGAAGTCAGGAAATTCAAAAAAATGTTTATTCTGTAAGTATTTTAAAACTGAAATGATGTGTTCAGTTTTTGCGCAAACAAAACAGCACGAATGAAGCACGCAGACTGTCTGTCAACTGTAAATTTGACTTTTGACTTTTTTTATTTGATTGATTTTAGGATTGTTGGTCACAAATAATTTCTTTCAATTATGAGTTATTTTGATGAGTTTTAATGTGTAAATAATAAATAATTTTTCTTCCTCTTACCCCTTTACTCCCCAAACTTTGCATATTGTTCCCCTTTATCTACAGATATGTACTGTAGAGGTACATTATTGTTACAATTACTTATGCTGTAAATCCTCTTTAATTATGCGGTACATTGCGGGCCGTAATCTAAAGCGTTACCCTGTTTTTAATATCACGTTGAGTTGAGCGAACTGAGACAATAATCTGACATACTCATCTGTTCTCTGCTTCTCTCTCACACATATGGTCTTAGACTGTTAATGTGCAAAGTTCAGTCAATCAAAAACAGCTGGTATCTTGGTTATCGTAGGCTCTACAGATACACACGTAGCCATATAAAGTCACTTTTATAAAGCCAAATGTCACTTTTGATAAAAGCTGCCAAATGCATAAATGGTCACATGTCTGCATGTCTATATTGACTGTTTCACAATATCCCATAGCATCTGCTTTGTCGTTGTAGTTTATCCTTTGTCAGTCTTCTGTTTGTGCTCAAGTCAGCTGTTGTTTTTATTATATCCAGGCTTCATTTGTTATGAATAATGTCTGATCAATAGATACATAGAGATGACGTCAGTTGTATTTTATCTAATGTCTTATTGGTAAAACATTTTGGCATTTGCTCTCAATACGGGTATAGTTTTTTAATTAGCATTTGTGTTTAAATGTGTGTATGTATGTGACCCTGGAACACAAAACCAGTCATGAGGGTCAATTTTTCTAAATTGAGATTTATACATCAAGCTGGATAAATAAGCTTTCCATTGATTTGGCCAATATTTGGCCGAGATACAACTATTTGAAAATCTGGAATCTGAGGGTGCAAAAAATCAAAATATTGAGAAAATCAATAAAAAAATCAAAGTTGTCCATCAGAGGCGCTGTAACAGGCTGTTTCTAAGAAGAAACTTTGTTTTAACGCTCTCCATTGGCTTACCGCTGTAATGATTGTGGAGAATAAATGACTCCGAAAGCGTAAATTCAAAGCTTTATATAGACACCAAACTTGAGTGGGTAAATCCCAAAGAGCGGGCAGCAGCGAGCGATGTTTGTAGACGTGTTCCGGCCATTTTGTTAGTGATTTTGCTGCATCCACTCACAAAAATAAAGTTTTTGTATATTTACTGTATGAAATGTACAAAATATCTTCATGGAACATGATCTTTACTTAATATGCTAATGATTGGGCATAAAAAATGATCTTTTTGACCCATGCGATGTATTGTTGGCTATTGCTACAAATATACCAGTGCGACTTTTGACTGGTTTTGTGGTCCATGGTCACATATGAATTTGAAGCAGTAATTAATATTTTCGGATATACTGAATACTGTTGTCAGGATATAACTAAGTATACTGTAACTTTTTTATTTTTCCAGTAACACAAAATCCATGTAGGGTCATAAATGTTGTGAAACTTGTAGCCAGTGTTGGGTAAGTTACTCTGAAAAAGTAATTAATTACTAGTTACTAATTACATATTCAAAAGCGTAATTAGATTACTGTACAAATTACTCTCTCCAAAAAGTATTTAATGACTTATTACTAATTACTTTCTATATCCTATATCAACCTTGATTAGAATTGATTCAAGAAAAGACGTGAAATGGCTTATTTAATTTATTCAAATAAATAATAAATAACTACATAAATTATTCTTATTAACTGACCAACGTTTACAAATGTGAGAAGGATACATTAAAGCATACATTTTAAAGTTAGACTTATAATTTTGATGTCATTTCCACTATTGAATATATTACACAGTATTTAGTTTAATTACATCAGAAGTAACTGTAATTAAATTACAAAAAAATAAGAATAATCCCTTACTTTACTTTTCAAGGGAAAAGGAATTAAATTATAGTAACTAATTACTTAGTAACTAGTTACACCCAATACTACTTGTATTGACTGTTTTCATTCGCTCTAAATGGCATACAAAAGCAAATCACAGGCTTCTCAAAAACGAAAGAAAAAAGCGATCAAGGTATAATCATCTAATCATAGATGAATGTAGGCAATTATACACACAGCAACTTAAAATGACATCTCCATAGACCAACGTAAATCGGCAGATGATCCCAGTAACTCCAAGCCAATCCTAATGAATGCTGGTGAGTGCTGGCAGTCTGATGACTACAATTACTGGATAAATGGGCATTATTATGAGAGTAATTATGCAGCATTGTGAAGAAGTTTGACTGCTGTGACTACACCGTGAATTCTGTTCGAGGGCAGCACGTAAAACACATCAACGGAACAATCGCAAATCATTTCAGAAGACAGAAGGGAAGACGGAGTCATTGCTGAGTCATTTGAAAAATAATGACACTTCTATATTCCAACACCTGTGGTTTTACATTTACAGCAATGCATAGAGTAAAACAGAAATAAGTGTATGAATGTGCTTTACAGTGATTTGACCATGGTTAGAAACTGATTCCCATGATGCCCTGGGAATAGAGTAGCCTACATGATGGCCAAATTATTTATTTATTTATTTGTTATTGTTATTATTATTTGTTCCTGTAAACTTCCTTTATGATGTAAACAGTTCGTTCATTTGTTATTGTTATTATTTTTACATGCATGCGTTCGTTCGTTCATTTATTATTCTTATTATTATTTGTTCATTCATTTTTTCATTTATTATTATTATTATTTTAAGTAACCATGTTAAATACATATCTGAAAATCTAACTTATATGGCATTGCTATATCTTACTAAATGAAAAAAAAGAAATAATCAAGATGACTTATTTATCAAAGCAAAATTCCACCAAACTTGTTGTTGTGCTCTTTTGGGTGACATATTTTGTGCGTGTTACATCAGACAAAGTGTGACTCGAACATGGTTTCTCATGCAGAGTGTCACGCTGGCATCCCGGGGCCCGGAAACCACACGCCCGTCGTCTTACAACTTTACAACTTCCTTTATGATGTAAACAGATCAATAGGGGAGTACCGAACACAATTCCATGTTAATGCACACACTGACAGCATGCTTTCTTACAGCTTTTCCTAGTGGAAAGCATTGTGACGCCTTCTTCCTTTCGCAGCATCACAAGTGTCACAAGCGCTTCGGAAGCCGCGTGATTTAGACAGATGGCTCTTCTCATTTGGGCTGACTGACAGCTCACAACCTGTCAATCATGCCAGGGAAGATGAATGTGAGAGAATGGAGAGCGGCGAAGTGAAGGCAGACACCTCCCACCTCCTTGCACTCCGCATGCTGGATACGATTTCTCCTTCTGTAGTTTCAAGTGTTTTTTTAAAAACCTTTGGACTTGGGCTAACTGTGTGTTAAGCTTTCAGTAAATGTTCTGGACGGATGCTGTCAACATTTGGTATCAGCAGGGCTGTTTTCTTACCAACTGTGACAAAATATCTTGCCTGGTTATGTTGGCACTTAACAGTATGCTGATACCAGTTGCACTTGCTTTTCGGTTGACCTTCCCGTCTGTCCTAAATGCTTGAAATCAGCTAATGGTTTGTAATAAATTGTTGACAGTTGTGTTGTGATGTATTGCACAGTGTAAACTCCATTTTATTCTAGTTTCCAATATATTAGATATGTGAAGGTGGTCACGTATGTCAACTTTAACGACATTGAATGTAACTACTCATGTGTCTCCAGCGGGTGCTTGTTCGAGGTCTAGGATGCATACATTACATTTATACATTTGGCACGCTATTTTATCCAAAGCAATAAAATCAAAGTATACCTTTTATATATGTGTTCCCTGGTGAGCACCCTTGGTTTTTCAGACACCATGTTCTACCCATTGAGCCAGAAATTAACACCTTCAGACGCTTTAGATGATTCTTATATTTCTAGCAATTTTCTCAGAAATATGTCCAACACAGGTGAGATGATAAAAACAATGAGGCATCGTCAGAATCCAATACTTGTGGCTCTAGCGGTCGTCTTTTCATAATGATGTAAACCAGGGTTTTCAAAGTAAACCATGGTGCTTCTTATAAGAAGGCAGACAAACAACTTTTCCCATCGATATGGCTTCAAACTAACATTAATGTCTTTTTCAAGACATTAGAGCCCAGAGGATTTGTTTAGTGAGATGTTTAAAGTCCGCCTTAAATCAAAATTTGCCCTATTTATTTTCTAAATGCACGTTCAGTGTTATTGTGAATGATTCATTGATGCAAGCTTTTCCAAAGAATAAACGTTGTCCTTGTAATCTTTCATCAAAGTGTAAAAACTTGTCTTTTTTCTGAACGTGCTTTCTTTTCCCATGGATGTCATTATAACAAAGGATGACATCAAAAATTACTCAATTGTAGCATGTAACATCAACTCTTCACAATTGATACTCTCTTTGAATCTCTCTTCACTTGGAAATACAGAACAAAGAGGGATGCAAACAGGATTTCAAGTTGATTTTAGGAGACTGCAGAACACACGGTCCCGATATGATTTTCCTTGTCCAGTGTTCAGAGAAAATTCTATGGATAGTAAGTCTTGAGCCATCTGAAGGCTATTTAGCTCTTGTCGTGCATACAACCTTTGCAGAGTGAATGTTTGTAGAATATATAGGAGCGAAAAATCTGCCATGGGGAACTAAAGTTTACTTCATCTGAAAAGAACATGTTTTTAATGGGGCATATGCAGAGATATAATGAGGGAAACGTTGTATAAAGCAGAACCTTTACCGAACATGTTCGTCTCTCCGCTTTCACGCTCACCGAACGCCCTTTTTGTCTCCTTCAAGTTCAGCGGGATGTGTCTGTGTCTCCTGCCTTACTCCCACCCACTGAGGCCGAGCAGAGACGGCAGGGAAATACTCCCGCCTCCACACAATTAAAAAGACATAATTAGAGGAAAGGAAGGTGAGGCTGAAGGATACAAATATCAACGATGCCAGTATTATTAAGTAGTTTTGTCCTTAAACAAACCTTTTTGTCCTTTTTTTGCAAGCATAATGTTGAATGCTATTGGCTATTTAGTTATTCTCACTGGTTAGGTATTGTGCACTGAAAAAAATGAACGTATGGGTCTTTGAAATTACAAAAATGAATCATGTATAAGCAACACAATTCATTTATATTCCTTGTGTGAATGTGATTTAATCAATTAGTTTTAAATTTATTTGTTTGAATGTTGAATGCAGACATTTTTCTCACGTTGATTGAAAGTGATTAAATTGAAAATTGAACTTAATATAATCGAGTTTGCATGTACAACTGGCAGAAGGTGGCGGTAATGCGTCAATGAGAAGAACGTAAACTGTCATAAAAGAATAAATGACGTCGACTGCGTTAACCGCCAATTTGCGCCAAAAAAGGAAAAAAGATTCAACAGCAGCCAGCAGGTCGCCTCGGACTTACACCTAATTACTGAAAGGTAAGTTTATCAATTTGATTTGTATTTGTTTTCAAGTGGGTGATATCTTCACTAGATTAACGTTTTTTTTACAGTGTGTAAGGTTAGAATCATCGATTTTTCGAATTTGTTTATTTAAAAAATGTTGGCCTACTCGAGAACAGTCAGGTTCATAAAAAATAAAGGGGTATTTTTTAAACGAATATTGAAAGTATATATTTTTCAATATGTATATAGTATATTTTCTTCACAGTACATTGACATTTTGCTGACATTGTGGCGGTAAAGTTAATTGGAGATGTAGAAATGGTGCACGCCTCAGTAAACGCAAGTTTACAAGTCGATTATGGTATCGTTAACGTTATAATATAAAGTAATTATTTGTGTGCTTGTGTATCCTGAAGCAAATTACACCATGGCAAAATAACTATTAGCATGTCCGTGCTTTATTCTCATGACCCTGTAACGTTACTTAAACGGGCGCCGAGCGAGCATTTAAGTTACAATCCATTCCTGTTTGAAAGTTCAGCTTAAAGCACGCAAGTACGAATATGGTTTTTCATGTTTAGCTGTTGTGTTCGAGTTGAAAACGATCAGCTTTGTGTAAAATGTGGTCGTCAATGTCACCTAGCCGCCTTTTTCGCTAACTTGCACACAACAAACTACACTATTGCGTGGGGTTGCGAGTCAATAGCAGCTAGTAATTTTAAACTAGTCCTTGTGACCAACATTGAGCTGTATGACAGACAATACTGAAAATGCTCGTTTAATAACGTTAGTTGTTTTGTGTTTTTGTGGTCTTAATTATTGAAGGCTGTGCTTGGAGTTCACCTAACTGATTCTTAATATTTTGTTTTGTAGGTTTATCATATGAGATACACACTCAAAAGCTTTATATTGGTAAATCATTTGAATTACTTTCATATTGCTGTTAGGCCCAAATTTTACATCTTTGTTTTTGTGACTAATATAGGGGCTTCATTCTAGCACTTGCATTACTCAAAAATATTGTAGTAGTTTTATTGTAGTAAAATTTAGTAAACATTATTGTCGACGGATTGACTTGGTATAGTTTTAATGCAAAAATCATTGTTAAATCAGTTACTGTGGTGAAATCATGATAAATTTGTAGTTATTATGGTTTTACTAGAAATAAACCCCATGAACTATGGTTACTATAGTTAAATCATGGATAATCTTAAGGGTTTATAACACTAGCATTAAAAAGTCTTGGTCAACATTGGAATTTATAAAAAATGCATTTAGTTCTTGTTGTTTACTGATAATCTAAATGGATTTAAATATTAGTATTGCAGTGGGCCATTTTGTTTATTTATGCATTAGTTAAGTACCTAACAACTATTTTTATGTTACAGGGTTAGGTTGTGGGGATGTGGAAATGTAAGAGGTGTACAGAAACTGTTGCAAGTAGGTCCAAGCTTTTGCATCATTATAAATTGAGGCATCCACATTTTGGACGTGGTACTCCCTTTCCATGTACATACCTAGACTGTCCATGCACATTTAAGACTTGGAATGCCCTGATTGTCCACCAAAGTAAATCCCACTCCACAAAGTTTGCTTCCAAAGAGGGTGCAGTATTCAGTTGCCATCTTTGTGCTTGTAGTGATTTACTGTCAGAGAGGGATTATTTTGCTCATGTCAATTCACATCTCAAAAGAAATGAGTTGGTCACTTGTATGTTTGAAGGCTGTGACTTTAGAACAAACATTTATAGTACATTTAAGTCACACAAAAATCGCAAACATTGCCACCACTCATTGGTTGATTTCAAACCAGGAGTTGTTATAACTGCAATTTCATCTGTGAATGAACCAGAGGAAAATAGTCAAGTGTGTGTAGAGCAGCCAGATACTGACATTCCTTCAAGAAGTCACTCTAATCCTTTGGACTTGCAGAAACTAATTGAGCAAAGATTTGCAGCTGCTTTGCTGAAGTTGGAGCATTTAGTTCATGTGCCAAGCACAGCTGTTGATGTGTTCTTAGGAAAACTCCATCATTTGCTTTGTTCTGCCACTATCCCATTATCTTGTGACATTGTGAGTGATATCTTTCATCAGAGAAACCTCCCTGTTGATGAATGCTTAATTAGAGAAACTGTTGATGCAGTTTGTTCTGGTAATCCTGTGCAAAGGTCCATACAAAAAGGTGACCCATTAAGTACTGCATACCTGCGAAAACAGTATTACAAGGAGAACTTTGGTGTTGTACAGCCAGTTGAATACATTCTTGATTCTAAAAACAAACACAGTTTCCAATATGTCCCAATTTTAAAGTCTTTACAGCAGCTTTTAAGTAGAAAGGATATTATTGACATAGTTGTTGAGGGTCATCAAAGACAGAGTGACACACAATCAGGAATATTTCAGTATATGTCCTCAAGAGATGGTTCCCTTTTCAAGGAAAATACTTTTTTTGCTGGAGAAAAGCCAAGGATCCTCCTGAATTGTTATGTGGATGACTTTGAAGTCTGTAACCCCCTCGGTACATCAAGGAAGAAGCATAAGATTTGTGCTGCTTACTGGGTGTTAGCTAATTTGCCTCCAGGGTCTCATTCCTCATTGTCATCCATCTATTTGTCGATTTTGTGCAAAACTGATGATGTTAAAACCTATGGTTGATAGGATCTTTGAACCTCTTCTGCAAGATTTGAAAACTCTTGAGGAGGTGGGTGTTTATGTCCCACTGTTAGACGAGTCACTTAAAGGTACAGTGTTCAGTGTAGTGGCTGACAACCTGGGAGCACACAGCGTTGCTGGATTAATGCAGAGTTTTTCAGTTGAATACTTTTGCAGATTTTGCACAGGAAAGCGTAGTGATATTCAGATACATTCTGTTGCATCTGACGCTTTCAGTTTGAGAACCAAGGAAATTCATCAGGTCCATGTCAAAGAAGCTCACGACACAGGCATAGCTTGTTGTGGAGTGAAAAAAGAATGCATCTTTACAAAACATCTGTCTCATTTTCATGTAATCTTTGGCTATCCCCCTGATCTTGCCCATGATGTTTTCGAGGGTATAATCCCAGTAGAGCTAGCTCTTTGCCTAAAAGTGCTTATATCTCAAAAGATTTTCACATTAGCTGACCTAAACGATGCCATTGTGAATTTTCCCTACAAATGGGCTGATCGGACAAACAAACCTCATGTAGTGTCACACAGTTTCTCTAGTACAAAAACTGTGGGGGGGAATGCTCATGAGAATTGGAGCTTGCTCCGGTTCTTGCCTTTTTTGGTCGGATCATATGTACCTGAAGATGAGCCTGCATGGCTCATACTCATGGATCTGAAGGACATTACAGAGCTTGTTGTTGCTCCAGTGCATACTGATGACTCATTGGCTTTCTTAGAAAGTAAAATCATAGAGCACAGGCAGAGGTACCAAGAGTTGTTCCCCGACACCAGACTGCTACCAAAACATCATTTTTTGGAGCACTACCCCCAGATGATAAGGCAGTTTGGTCCAGTTGTTGGGCAGTGGACATTGCGCTTTGAAGCTAAGCATAGCTTTTTTAAGCAGGTTATGAGACACACAAGCTGCTTTAAGAATGTACCTCTCTCACTAGCTTCGAAGCATCAGATGATGATTGCTTACCATTTGAGTTCTCCATGTCTAAGCAAATCTGACCTAGAGGTCTCAACTGTTTCCAGTCTACCAGTAGACTTATTGAAAGAGGAGATAGCACATGTCATCAGGCAAAAATTCCCTGACACACCTGAAGTTCACCTTGCACAGTGTGTGACAACCAAGGGCATAACCTATAGAAAGGGAATGATACTGGCACATAGAGTAGCATGTGGTCTGCCTGAATTTAGTGAAATTGACCAAATTTGCATTGTACACGAGAGTGTTTTCTACATTGTCAAAGAGCTCTGTGGTTGGTACAGAGAGCATTACAGAGCATTTGAACTCACCCCAGCACCCACAAAAACATTCACTCTTGTGGCACCTGATCAGCTGCTTGATACTTATCCACTAGTTGCCTACAAAATTGGATCAGCTCACATGGTGACTTTGAAAAGGCATATTGATATAAAAGGTGCAGTAGAAAAGTAAAGGTCTTTGCACATACAGTTCGAAATTATCGTATGCGTTTTTAGTATTTTGCGCTCGTTTGTATGGTGTCTCTGAACTGTTAAAAAAGGCCTCTCAAAATGCTTGCTACGGATGCGAAAAATGCAGAAAATGTAACACAGTCCAAATTTATTTATGATGGACGAAAATATCTGAGTCAGTGTGTAAATGGGATTGACACAACGTGAGGTCGTATTTATTTTTTAACGTGTGGAAATATCGGACGCAACTTTCGTACTCCATGTGCAATGGGTTTAAATGTGCAGTTTGCTTTGTATATTTTCATTGTATTTGTAATTTACTCTGCAGAAACTCTGGAATAGTCATTAAAACTTACTTGGTCGATGATTTCTTCACATCTTTGATGCATCTATGTGGTAGTTTAGCCAAATAACCTCTAATTCAAAGACCAGCCTGAAATGTAGATACGTTTTGTATTGTTTCTGTAAATGTTTTTAATTTGCACTAAAAAAAGTAATTTGCAAAATATGCTTCTACCTCTGAATTTGTAAATGTGTGATGTCTGACATCTAATCACTGTTGTTTGTTTTTACAGATTAAACGGCTTTGAAGATGGCAACTCCTGTAATCCTTAAAATCATTTTGACTGATGGCAGCTCTCAGAGGTTGACTCTAAGAAGTGGACTGCCTGCATCCATTGATGACCTAATGGTTGAAGTAAAGAAACAGTGTGGACTTGAGGGCAATTTCAGGCTTCAATTTATGGATCTCATGTTTGGAAATGAGTACCTTAACCTTACCTCAGTTTCAGAAATAGTAGACAAAGGTACTCTTAAAATCATTACTGTTGTCAGTCCAGTCACAGAACCCCAGATATTCAGTCCTTCATCTGTATGTGACTACTTGAGTCAGTCAAGTGGAACAGATACATTGTCATCAAGTGAGTCTACAAGCTCACGGTCAGCTTGGCCTGCTGTTTTTCATGCGCCTAAATTCTCTTACGATGCCGAAATCAAACTTCAGCAGGCACACTTAGCTTACCTTCAGAATGGCACTGTGCTTTCTCCAGATCCCAAGTTGAAGTCGGCCATCCTTGATGGTTTAGTACAGGAAATTGTGCGGTATAAAGTCTATGTTTGTGATAAGGAGATGGAACAGGTTGCCCAGAGTCTTATCAAGAAACATCCGTGTTTAACCGAGAAGGGATCAAGCACTGGTTGTGGTGGATGGAAAGTAAGTTTAAAATTTAAACTGTCTAACTACCGCACACAGCTGAGAAAACTGGGATGCCCAGAGGTTGTGGTGAACTCTTTAAAACATAAACCTCCTGGAAAGGGCAGCTCAGCCTTTGGAGTCAAAAAGGCAAAAAGAGCGGAGGTGAATTTTTGCCCAGCATACTCGTCATCAGAAACGCAGGAGAGTCTCGAGGCCATACAGAAAGACCTGCTTTTAGATGTAAAGAAGAAGGACAACAGACAGGTTGTGAAACTCAAGATGGAAAAGACTTTTGCCCATCGAAGGCAGGAAGTTGTTCGTGATGCACCAATGGTGGCGAATTTCATGGCAAGGTGGCCTGCACTGTTTGAAGTCCGTGAGGTAAGGTTAAAAGGTTTTATATTTGATTTGTTCCTGATCAATGGAATGCCTTTGTTACACTTGCAAACTGCTAATATGACTTATTGTATGTTATTTGTGTGTTTCATCTCCCTCCTACTCTCTCTAGGTCTCATGTGTGATATGATATTTCCTGAAGTTAACCGTTTTGACCTGATTTTGTTTAATAATCTGTTTTCAGATCAATGCTGAATTTAAGAGGATCACCACTGTCCCGCTTCAGTCGAAGTTCCTGTCTCAGCTGGACCTCCACTCCGACAACCTAATGAAGCTCTTCCAGCAGAGAGGAGGGCAGCTAGCAAAAAGACTCCAACCAATTATCGCTGAAATGGCTGAAGTGAGTGATATTGATATGTTTTTAGGAAGTATGAAGGTTTTTTATGGCCATTTTAACCTTTCATATACACTATATGGACAAAAGTATTGGGACGCTTCATTCTAATGAACAGGTTTGACTAAAGTAATTTTCGTGACTACAAATCTCAATGCGACCGCATATAATGATATTGTCAGGAATTGTGTGCTTCTTATTTTATAGCAATACTTTTGGAAGGATAATTTTTTATTACAACATGACAATGCCTTATGTAGCACTGGGCAATAAAATAACAATATGCATCAACTCTACACCTTCATCAATAACAATATAATTTTTTTGATATAACGCTCTAAACTTAACATGTTATAGACATTAAGTTTTCTTGCATAACAACTAGGGGTGCTCCGATCAGGATTTTTGGGGCTGATCCTCGATCACTGAAAGCCGTATCGACCGATACCGATCGCCGATTACAGGAGCTATTTGAAGCTTTCTCAGTAGCATTATTTATAAAACTCAAAATTCAAATTAAGAGAAGAGAAATTTTCATGAATTGACAATTGAACATTTTCACAGAAAATCTTCGTCTTCCACAATATATAGTGGCTGATGATGAAAGAAAATGTATTCCATTATTTTATCTGATATTTCTTTATGCTCCTTACTGTCCTTGCAGTAAGGTTGATGCTTTTGAAATGTCTCTGTTACCGACAGCTCAGCAGAGGTTGCGCTAGACTTTCATTTTAGACTTTTGATTTATATATTTAATGTTTCTGTTGTCATACGCTAATTACAGAAAAATGTTTGTTTAAATGTCCAATTAGTAACAATGACAGGTGCCTGTAAAAGGTGTTTTGTACTCACAAGCAGTGTTGGGTAAGTTACTCTCAAAAAGTAATTCATTACTAGTTACTAATTACATATTCAATAGTGTAATTAGATTACTGTACAAATTACTCTCTCCAAAAAGTATTTAGTTACTTATTACTAATTACTTTCTATATCCTATATCAACCTTGATTAGTTAAGCGATTCAAGGATAGGCATGAAAGGGCTCTTTTAATTCATTCAAATAAATAATATTAAACTACATAAAGTAGTATTATTAACTGACCAAAGTATTACAAATGTGAGAATTATACATTAAAGCACGGATTTTAAAGTTAGACTCTGAATTTTGATGTCAATTCCACTATTACACACACATATATTACACAAAGTATTTAGTTTAATTACATCAAAAGTAACTGTAATTAAATTACAGAAAAAATAAGCGTAATCCCTTACTTTACATTTTCAAGGGAAAAGTAATTAAATTACAGTAACTAATTACTTAGTAACTAGTTACACCCAACACTGCTCACAAGTAAGCTGTGGTTTTGTCATATATATGCTGTTTCTGCCGCTTACTGAACAGAGAAAACGCAGGGAGACATTTTTCCTCTCACTGAAAGCTATTATTTATCAAAAGACGCTATTTTATGAGGTAAAAACTGTAAAGAAGGCACCACTGCGTGCCTGTGTGTATGCGTGCACGGGACGCGGGGAGTAACGGATGCATATGCACCGCGAGGCTCTGCTGACCACATGCGTGTTTCGCAAAACTGACCAAGCAGGCATTAGAGAGTAAGCTAATGAATAGGAAACATACGTCCCTTTGCAATAGCCTACCTCCTGTCGCTCACAATCACGTTCAGTCCATTCACGATCACATTCTGATGACACGTGACACGTAATGATAAAACGGGGAATTACAAATCACCTTTATTGTAATCTTGTCAAAATTACGGATTGCCTTCAGATTTTTCCATCACTGATAAAAAAAATCACAGAGAATTTCCGGTTAACGCGATCTCTGCAGCTGAGTGGTGCTTGAGCTGCTGAACTGTCCCACTCTCTCTTAGTGCTATAGCTAACATTAAAAACTACTCGCAGTTGAAAATTTTTTGGGTGCTTCCCGCATCGTGGAATTTGCTTTGTACACACGTTGCAGATTGCTAATGTATTGTCTTTCACACACCTTGTAGAATTGTCAGACCGGTGAAGCCATTTTTGTAGCGTGTAAAAAAAAGGTCTCGTGCATTTTGCGTCATCTGATCGGCTTTTCTGGATCGGCCTTTATAGAGACTGCCGATCATACTTCCCAAAGTGATTATCGGCCGATTGTAATCGGCAACCGATCAATCGGAGCACCTCTAATAACAACCCATGCGCAGTCACTGTATCATAAACAGCCTTTTTTCTTCTACAGTTTAAGCGTTTCTTAACGTTTCTTCGTGACCTGTCCCTTTAAGATTTGTAGTCACAGAAATGACTAGTCAAACCTTTTCAGAAGCAAGCTTCCCTATAGTGTATTTACTTGTGCCACTATAGGACTGTTATATTTGCTAAAAAATATCAGTGTCACTGTACACTATTATTCAAGTTTAATTTAAAGCACAGTGTCTTAATTTACATTCTAATAAAGCAAAATTTCCTTGCAGTGTGATGATGTTGATGCTGGAAGAGAGTGTGTTGTCAAAGGACTTTGTATCTACATGGGAGAAGAGCCAGAAAGCCTTGTTCAAGAATATTTGGTATGTTCAGTGTTTTGTTTTTTGATATCTTGTTTTAGTTTCGAGATTCTCTTACCTGGTCACTTGAGAAAATGATTCATTGATTAGTAATTATAGGCCCGGTTTCATAAACAAGGCTTAGCCTAAGCCAGGACTATGCCTTAGTTAATTTAGGCTGTTTAAATTGCTTTTATTAAAATGCCATATAAAAAAACATTACTGATGTGCATCTTGAAACAAAACAATGGCACTGACATATTTTAAAGTGGATGTATCTCAGACAGTTTCTGCATATCTCATGTTAATCTTGAGTACTTACAGAATAGTATCGCACCCTTCAAATATTAGTAGAGTCTTTAGTTTGATCACATTTATAAAAGACAGATAAAGCTGTACGATTATTTCCGAAAGCGTACGATGCGTGGGGGGTGGTGGGGGTGCGGAACTTAAGCACGTGCGCACCCATTGCCATGAAAACGCAGACATCAGTTTCACTTACCGTGTGAAGTTCATGTCCAGAATCTTTTAGTGCTGGGAACGCCGCTCCATCTATCAGTTTCAAACGATCTCCAAATCCAGCGTTATATCCACCGTTTATATAACATTCATCACCCAAATGCAGTGAACAGATACACACAGCTGAACTTCGAACATAGTGCTCTCTCTCTCCTGCACACAAGTGAAAGTGACTTGTGCACGTGCTCCTTCTCCCGCTCTCCTTGGTTGATGCGTGGGCATGCCGCGTGCTTTTCCAGGAAGACTGTCTAATAAGGGACTAAGAAAAGTTGTTACGAAGTGGATTTTCATGTTCGAAAAAAACTTTCCGAAACCTCTACGAACACTGGGGGGAGTGTATCAAGCACAGAAATACCACGTCATACGCCCAACTCATTTTTTGACTAAACTATCCCTTTAACAGTTTTTTCCTAAAATGTATTTTTTTACTTAACTCAATTTTTACTCACATTTGTCTGTTTTGTACAGGACATGGATGAAGTCAGTGTCTTGAAAGCAATTAAAGACACCACTATTGGAGTTTATGTTCTAAAACATGCTGCTTGCGACGAGCTAGAGGATGTTGGTGTTGTCCTTGAAGGCATCAAGGTGTTGCAATACCTTGACAATGTGTCATTAGCTGTTGGTATGCTGTTTGGGCTGATGTATGCCTTAAACCTCAGCTATCCTGTTGACCTCCGCTATACCTTTGAGGTAATCCAAAAAATTTTCATGGAACTGGATGGAGATAAACTTTCAAATAAAGTACTGACTTTAAAGAACAGGCTCTTTCAGTGAATGGGTCAGAGGCTGAAAAAAACATGAAGATTGTTCTGTTATGTTGAACTGTTTCATCTTTGCCTCTTTTTTTTGTGTGTGTGTGCGTGCATGCGTGCGTGTGTTTTAGTGACTTAGTATTTCTCTTGAAGGAATATGCATTGTTTTCATTTTTCCATTTACACTGTGACTATTGTGGTAACACAATTGACTATTTCTGTTGTCCTGTGACAGTTACTATTAGATTTATTAATGCTTGTTCTTAACATTTGAGATGAATTTGACTGTTGTCTGTATTCTACTGGGACGACTGTACTACATTTATTAATGCCTGTTGTTCTTAATCCACATTTTAGATCAATTTGACTCTGTTGTTTATATTCTATTGTGACAGCAGTAATGGTTTTTAGTGCTTTGTATTTGCAGTATGTTTTTTGAGATTCATTCGACTGTTGCGTTTACTATTGTTGAAACTGTACTAGATTTATAAATGCGTGTTGTTGTTGTTGTTCTTCTTCTTCATCCATATTTGACATGCATTCGACTGTTGCATATTGTAATGTGAAAACTGTTTCCACATTTGAGATCAATTTGACTCTGTTGTTTGTATTCTATTGTGACAGCAGTTGTGTTTTTTGTTGATTTGTATATATATATATATATATATATATATATATTTCTTTTACAATGCTGTACTGATAGATACTGTGCTGTATACTGATACTGCCTTTA
Organism: Triplophysa rosa; assembly: GCF_024868665.1. Classification (NCBI taxonomy): domain Eukaryota; kingdom Metazoa; phylum Chordata; class Actinopteri; order Cypriniformes; family Nemacheilidae; genus Triplophysa; species Triplophysa rosa. The sequence goes on along the minus strand of NC_079899.1, from coordinate 22,542,466 downwards.
CAGTGTTTGTTAAAAACTGAAGTTTTACAATTCAATACAACCTGACTTCATTACAAAACTATTTGCCTTTTTTGTCAGTCCCTATGTATTTTAATGATTTTTGTATTCACACGTTTACACAGAGTAACAATACATTTGGATAAAGTTTACTTAAAGCAATAAGAAATCGTGTGAGAGTTACTTAATATAATAATATTAGCATTAAGAAATTCAGTTGTAATTACAAATGAAAATCTGGTACCTATGACTTGATGAAGATACTTCAACATTACACAATTAATTTGTTTTACATTAATGAGAAATAACACTTTCAATCAACATGATTGTTTTAACTAGTGTAATATAAATTAAATGTGTTGGTCTGACACACAAAAATTAATTAAGGGAAATTAAGTTGGTTCAACACAATCTGATCATGTGGGACCGATGTACACATTAAAATTAAGTAAATCCAATAGATTTTTTTTTTCAGTGTGGTTAGGTTACAGTTTTAAACGGTATGTGTGTGATTATGGTTATATATAGCATATTTTGATAATGTAGTGAACACCGCGCAGCACTGTATGAAGAAGTATGCTAAAAATGCAAAGTACATACTACTCCCAAAAACTGCATGTTAAAGCCACAATATGGAATATCTGGACCGCTAGATGGCGCACTTTCGAAACCACAAAAGGCGAAGCTAAATGACATTATGTAGGAGAGTGGAATTACGGGACATGTCGTTTTCACCATCCAGAGGCGTATGGAGTTTAAATAAAATTATTAAATAAAAATTGGAATTGTCTCTTAATTTTTTCTGTGGCTGTATACAGTATATTAAACTGAGTAAGTGCCCCTAAACTTTTCAAATGGTTGTGTAAATAAAAAAGAAATGATGATGACCTTTTACACGTTTTAATTGAAAGTATTTGTTTAGTCTGTGGATATAAGTAAAGGGCTGGTGTGTGAATTTGATCAAGACAGGGAAGATGGATTGTGAAAAAGCAGCATGTCCCATGACATGCTGATCCCATTTGTTGCGGATATACAATGTTTTCAAAAAGTGTTGTTGTGTGCATCTGAATGTTCCTCGACTGCCTGAAACCTACTGCTGTAGTATTGATGCAGTTAAGCCTTTGGGAAAGAAGCTTTGAGCCCACTCAGTGTCTTAGTTTTCATAAACAACTATTTCATATTTCTCCATATCTCACTAAAATATCGTTCTTCATTTGCTCGTTTAATTAAGATTGTTATGAAACAGTCGATGAGGAAATGCACACATTTCACAGGTGACGGCACATTAATACAACTGTAATGTTTTTCATGAGATGTTGACAGAGAGGAAATTATTTCCAGCCTCCATTGGCCTTTGATTAAGTATGAATGAATTTGTCAAGCACCTAATATTTTCCCAGCTTGTTTATTTAGAATAGCACAGACATCATTTCTAACCAGGATCTTGCACTGACAATAGCATTCTTAAAGGACTAGACCTGGGACTAACTTCATTTTTGGCTCTTTTGTGCCCATTTTATTTGAGGTATGACCCCAAAATGGGTCACGAGTCTGTTCTGCCAGGTAAAACAATTCTAAGAACAAATAAATATAGCTGACTGTGTAACCATATAAATAAACAGGCTCATAAACTTTCAACATGAAGGAGAAAACACTTCCCACATATTTTCTTGTTAGTGCCAAAGGCTGTGCATCCAATTAAACTCTGACTATTTTGGCAAAACTTCATCTGTTACAATAAACTTTTTAACACTAATAAAATATTTTACTCTGTGTTCATTCCATCTGTTATGCTTGTAAATCGAGCCTCTGGTAATGCATCCACATCCAACATAATCAATAGCGTATACTTTACTATGGCTACATGTCACTTCCAGCCTTTCTGTGCACTAGGAAAACACACTGCGTCTTTGATTCTGGCTGACTTGCTTCCGAGAAAAACGTCATAGAATAGCTTTTATTTATTATTTAGTATCTGCTGTTAGAAAACTTGCCCTTGTCCTCTCTATAAATAATTGATGTACATACAGTTGTATGAGTTACAGTTAGCAGATTACCACCACTGCCATTGCGCTGAGAAAGCCTGTTTTTATGGAGCTTAATTTTCACTAGATTAGAAATGTTTTTTTTTTTGTAGTGTAATTGAATTTGAAGGATTTAACAATAGAAATCCTCCCGTTTCACATACGTTGATCACATACGTGATCGGTTAATTACGGCACAAAGGACAGTACGATAGCCCCTCCTTTCATTCGGAGACCATTTGCCATAACTTAAATAAAAAGCAAAAACCGCCCAAGTCGATCTTGTTTAATTTTTAATGGTAATGTATTAAAAGTAGATTTCCTTCAGACTTACCTGCCTGAAGCATATGAAATTTTAAATACTCTAATGCATTATGCCTTCAATATCTCCGCTCTCATTAATACCCTTAATGCTCTGCTGCTCAGGAACAAAGACATTTACGCTACTTGGATAAAGCTTGTAATACGGTGTTACTACTGTCATGGGGGCACCTGCCGCATTCTGAGGTTCAGAAGAGTTAAATACATAATGGTAAATGTTACATTTGGAGCCAAAATGGTGTGCCGGGTGCACTGGTTTCTTTTTAAATCGTCTACAAAGCGCATGTTTTGAAAATGAAATGAAATGTGTTGTGTTGCTTTTGCTTAGCGAAAAGATATTTGGATATGTTAGATGAGTAATGTCATATAATGCAGCACTGTAAAGATGTTCCTCCAGGGTTTTGGTAAGGCTTTGTTCTAGACCACAAATACTAAATATTAAACATATACGTTTAATTTATTTAAAACATTACTGAGGTAACTTGCCTTGCGTGTGTCATCATTTTTTGGTGAATATCCAACCTGATCTCACGGGCATTTGTAACTATTTTACGAGATGGCTTATTCGTATGAATACGTACGTTGTGAATCATTCAAAAACGTACGATTACTTGAAAAAAATCAATACTGAAGCCCCACCCCTAACCCTGCCCCTTACCCTAACACCACTGCCACGAAAGCAAATCATACGAAAATGTACGAAAAATTAAAGCCACATCTTAAAATAGTTACGTGTTTGCAGTGAGATTCTGTTTAATTATCAGACTTTATAAGATTAAAGTTCAAAAAGTCATTGACCCATTTGATAAAATATGCACTATTCAAAGTGTAACCAAGACTGATGATGTCATCTCAATGTTTGGATGCTGAATTGTGATTGGTCCATTTTGCTTATTTGAATTGTGATTGGTCTCTTCTTTCTAAAACCTAAGCTTACATGATTCTTTAACACTATTCTTTTACTACCTTGTTGCAAGCACTAGTATTTCCTTAGGAGAGTACAATTCTAGCTTTTTTTGCACCAGTTGACATCGCGGCTGTCGATCAGAACAAGGAAAATGAGCACTTCTCTTGGACTATCAATTGTCATATATTACAGAGGGCACCACTAAGCGCTCCAATTTTAACCGTACCAATTGAGCTTCACTTTGAGGTGGTGTAGACAGACAGCAGAACAAGGCCGTGACTCACTAATTTAAATGTCACGAGTCCGCTTACCTCATGCAACAGACACTGTGACATTTCATTGTGTGTTTTTGTCATGTGTGGAGTAAAATTTCAAGAAATACTAAAAGTAGCCTGAGAAAGAGTTGGGGAGCTCTCATTTCTTGGCCAATTTAACACGGTTGTCAAATACAAATGGACAATGGATAATGGTGATGAGTTTAGATGTAAAATAGCTTAAAGGATACAATTATTAAATATATTTGAGTTTAATACATAGATATCTATTACTACTGTATATGCATTTGATGTCATATATTGTTATATTACATTTTCTTTAAATTCACATACCCAAATGTTAGGGAAGTTTTTAGATTTTTTTTGCCATTTGGCATGCTTACAAATTAAAAGACTATTGCTGCTGTGCGTCTAAGGCTTCCATGTCAGCGTACTCTTCACAAGCGATACAGCAATTTGCTGCACTTTAGCTGCGAGATTGCTGGTGGTTCAAATGTAGTCTTTAACCGCCCCGTCTTTGGCAGCCTCTTTGCAAAGCCAGCATTACGTTGTGACAGGTTCATCCAGTAAGAGCCGACTAAAAACTAAGCTTTCTTACAGCTTGCTTTAAAAAATGGTCTTTTTCCCACTGAGAAGTCTTAAGTTTTTAAAGTTAAAAAACCCTTTTGACCCTTTTAAAAGAGGGTTAACCATTCTGAACCCTCATTTTCAAATGTAGTAAAATCATCAGTAATTTCCTAATGCCTTTAAACACAAGAACCGCAGGGCCAGACAATTCTCTTGGCACCGATATCTTGGCAGTACTGCCCACACACACACAAAAATATCCTGCCATGTTGTCTTTGTTAAGTTATACGCTCATCGGGGACACAATATCCTTATGCCACACGAAGACCGAAATAGCCCACTGGCATAACACTTCAGAGCTTGCTCATGGGAAGGTCAGTCATGTGTTGCTAATTTGGGCTTTTAATATGAGGCCTTGCTGATAATGCTAGAGGAGGCTGGAGGACGTGTTATAAACGCAACATTTCCAACTCCGTTTGCAGCTTTCTGAAAATAAATGTTCAGGCTTCAGCGTTGGGTTTGTCGAGAAGACAGTTGGTGAATGGTTGAAAATGAATGTCTCATGATGGATGAAAATGTGACACAGCCTCACATTTGTTCCAGCAAAATGAAACTGTACACTCACACCTACATACATTCACATACTAAGAGTGAATCAGTGCATAACTATCACTGAATCAGTTGCTATATGAACAAAGGTTTTAAACCAATAAGTCATTTGGGATTTACAGTGGTAACAGGTGTCTTTCTCAGTTTTATAGATTTTCGTGGCATTGACAGTATAAATTTCTGCATTACAGTAAATGCTGGCCTAAAGGCTTCTAATGCTGAAGCGATCAAAGGTATTTTGTTACAGCGGTAAAAGCTCATAAATCACCTCTCATGAGCTTTGAAACTACAACCTTTGTGTTATAGTACCAGCCCTGATCTAAAGGCTACAATAGGTCTTGTGCTGAATTTAGACATTTAATCATGTTAAAGGGATAGTTCACCAAAAAAAGAAAATTCTGTCATGAATTACTCAACCTCAGGTTGTTCCAAACCTGTAAATTTCTTTGTTTTGTTAAACACAAAATTGTTGGATCAAGTATGGACAAACCAAACTGTTACAGTAGGTTAAATGAACCCAGAATGTTTTCATATTTCACCCAACAAGGGGTTCAAACAACCCATTTTGGGTTGAAACAACCTAATTTATAACCCAACGGTTGTGTTTGTCCATTTCTGACCCAAATGTGGGTTGAAATGACCCAACATTTCTTAGAGTGAAAGATCAGAATGTTAACAACTGAGATTTCTGGGGCACCATTGACTAAAATGGTCATCAAAAGTGCCCCGGAACTGTTTGTTTTCCTAAATTCTTCAAAATATTTTCTTGTGTGTTCAACAGAACAAAAAGAAAACAACAACAATTATTTCTACTATGGTAGTCAATGGTGCCCCAGACTTCTCAGTTGTTTACATTCTTCTGAATATCTTCGTGTTCAACCAAACAAAGAAATGTATACAGGTTTGGAACAACTTGAGAGTGAATATGTCATGACAGAATTTTCATTTTTGGGTGAACTAACCCTTTAAACATGTTCACACAGTAGCATACGTGAGCTGCATTGGCCTGACAACGTGATTAAAATACATCATTAACTGAGCACACCTTCTTCATATAAACCTTACAGTGTAAAGTAAATGAACAATCAATTGGCCTTATCTTCATTCTCCAGCCTGCTCTCCTCTCACAGGCCCCTTTGTGTGTTTCCTATGATAGAGTTTTGTTTGAAAACTGCCCAAATATAAAACATGCACAGATTGGCTTTGCTTAAAGTATAAATATCAATATTAAAGCTAGATTAGGGAAGGCTGTGACTGAGTATTAAGCATACTCAAAGATGTTCTGTGAGTTTAAACAGATTGCTATAGTTTCATTAATCATGCTGAGCTGAATATTATTTGGGTTAAAAACAGCAAAGTGCAGGGGCAGCACTTGCTTAGCAATAAATCTTACCCATAATGCATTTGGTCCAAATCCAAAAGCTTCCCTCATCGTTTCACATACAATCTGTTACAAACAGGCGTTATTTCTAATAAAAATGGCTCCCTGAGGCAGCAAACAGTTTTTAACTAGAGAATTATTTTATCCAAAACACTTCAAGCTTTTTAAGTACTCTGGTGGTTTGTTGCAATTTAGTATTTTGGAGAAAATACACTACCGTAGTTTAGAATTGTGTGACAAAATGTTTCTCATAAATTTTAAAAGTCTTTTAATCTGAAGGTGTATGTTTTAATACACCTTGAAATTACTTTTGAAGACAAAAATATAATTGAGCCAACATAATAATTTCTTTTATTTGAAAACTAAACTTCTTTCTTTTCTTTTGTTACTATTACTTATTATTATTTTTTAAATGGATTACTTCGACCAAATAATGAATAAAAAAAACAACCAAAAAGAGTCTAGCACAGATGGAATTTCCTTCAATACTGTTTAAAAAGCTTCTCAGGTCGAGACCTCAAGGAACTGGGTGATAAAATGCCATGTGTAGAATTTTGCTAATTTTAGGGTGAAAGGGTAAAGGCAAACGGTGACTACTTTGAATTTGCTATTTAGAGTTCATTTATTTTGGATGCTTTTTGTCACAACAAAATTGCCACAGTTACAGAGAGTTGTGTTATTTCATGGTTTTAGTGGGTTTAATATTATTCTAAAATGTGGAAAAATATAAATAAAGAATTTATTTGATTTATATGATTTAAGATGATCCGCGAACATTTGAGAGCTCGCCTACTGTGTGTTTGCAACCATAGTTTTATTCATTTATGAATTTCAGTGCTGTTGTGTTGACCCATTCGTTATAATTGTTAAACTTACACAACAGACCTACAACAAGACAAAGGCGTTAGCTAACACAAAATTAAAAGCTACCATAGTGTAAAAACTTGTAATATTGATCATAAACACAAACCAAAACATTCTCACCACTGAAAGGAGTTATTATACATTTATAAACAGGTCGTGGTTAACCCAATAAATAGGCAACATCATCGATTTAATATTGAATCAATGTTAAATTGGTTATTCTCAACTCTAATTCAACATTTATTCAATTATCCTTGCTCTCTGGGAATGTTGTAAATGATGTCTTTTATCATATAAACAGGGTTTGCACTTTTTCTTTCAAATAATGTAATTCCTCCTTGTTATTTCTCCTTTTGTAATAGGTTCTTATGGAAATGAATGCAGATTGATGCAGAGTCTTATGTTAAAGAAGAGATATAATTGAGATTTATTCCAAAAATCCTGGCCTTTCTTTGTAGTTTATTTCCAGATACGTAGAGTAAATTGAAATGAAAAACGCGTCCGCTTGTACCATACTGTATTCTGTAAACATCAGTTACAGGGCAGGAAAAACAAGATAACACCACAGTCTGATGTCAATATAACTGCCTCTGGGCAACAGCGTGGCCATTGATTCGGTCTTAGTAACTATTTTTACCAAACTGTTTTTCTAACTTTTTACTTTTCGGTCGGGTCAAAGTTGATTCGCTGAATCTGCTTGTGCATAAATACAGAGAAACAGCTTTCTCTGCGTTCGAAAAGATCACATTTTCTAGGCTACTGCACATTGCAAACAACATTCAGAAGTTCACAAGTTCTGTAAAGTGCATCATCTCCCGTAGAACCCCAAACGTCTCTGTAAATACAGTATATGATAAAGCTTGAAACAACAATAATGATGGTTTTGCGTCAAAGTGGTCTGGAGTGCCGCTGGATAATAGCAGCAGATTGCATACTAAAGATGTTTGTAATGGTCTTTTCCTAGTCCAACTATATGGTATTTACAGACAGTGGAGCAACTTTTAAAAGTAAACTACAACTTTTAATATGTCGGCACTTCACGACTTAATACAGAAAGCTGAAGAAGGAATGTAGTGGAACAATAGTTCGCTTAATGGAATTTATAAACAGCTTTCTGAACGCAAGAACAAACATTTAATCACATTCATAATCCTGTTTTGCACATTAATAATTCTTGGTTTCATACACTTTGATAAGTGGATCTGTAGACAGCTATATGTGGATCACGATGAGACAAAAGCTACATTGAGCTCACCGGCCGTCTAAAATGGACTTTCATTTCGAGTCATTAAGCACAGTACAGTTATTACATTCATTTGAGATCAATACACAAACCAGACCACAGGAACGCCGATTTATCCGAGGATGGAAAATTCCCTGGCCGAACCATTTCATTGATCCATACGCATTAATTAAGCTGTTGCTAATTTCCTTTGCATCTCAACACCTTGTGTTTGCTGTTTAAGCATTCTGGAAGCTGTTATTCAAACACTTTATAAAACTTTCATGATTCAATGATTTATTCATTTGACGGAAGTGGCTTGGAAAAGTACAGTACACCTTCATAAATAATTGTGTTGTTTATTCCCGTAATTTTACATTCAGATCATCGAGAGAAAGTTCTTCAACATTCAACTTTGTGGAAACAGTTTACAAAAGGCCTTTTTCTGACCGAGAATAACGAAGCTCCTGTGCACAAAGCGAGGTTTAGATGGTGAGTCTGTTGTGAGGGAAATTGATTGGCCTACACAAAGCCGAGATCTGAACCCCGCTGAATTCCTTTGGGATGAATTGGAACATCAAGTGTGAGAGACCATCGCCCAACATCAGTGTCTGACCTAACTGCTGCTCTTGTGTCTGAACGGAGAAAATCCCTGGATCCATGTTACAAAATAGAGTGGAAAAGCTTTTAGAGAAGAATGAAAGCAAAGGCTGGGATTAATGATCATTAAAATTTAATGTTTCGCACATAATTTATGTGTAAAGTGTGTAAAGTTTAAACACAACGTTTTTTGAAAATGCAGTAAATATATACATGAATAGTTTGGTTCCAAAATAGTTTTATTGTGATAGTTAGCTGTATTTTTTTGAGTTATTATGGCTTAAATTAAAACAAACCAATTGCAGTTTGATTGATATTAATTGGAATGCACAATAAAAAAACATGATTTTTGAAAAAAAATAAAAACGGAGTTATCTCATTTATATGTGTGTGTGTATAAAAAAACTAATACAATGTGATATATGTGTACAGTATATATATATATATACGTATATACAGTAGGGCTGTGCAAAAATATCGATACATGTAACTATCGCAATAATTTTTTTTTCGATAGTGTATCGATAGTGATACCTCTACTATCGATAATTTTTTTAAATCATGTCATATAAATGTGTGTGGGTGTGCTTTGGTTTTCAAAATAAGTCATGGAGTAATGAGTTATATAAAATAATGCTGTTTGTAGGCTTCGCAAGTCATGACACAAGTCACTTGGCTACTGCAGTGCATTAGACAAAAAGTTTATTAAGAAAAGTAACAATGATATTTATTGTGCTTTCACGGATGTGACACCAGCACATTTACAGCACGGATGAACCAGAGGTTTTATACTGCCCATCTTGATTGTTTTAACTGTAATGCACCACAACAGCCAAGTGACTTGCGTGAGCCACCTTATTCCCCTGTGCTACCCACTTGAGGGGCGCAATCCACAGTTTGAGAACCCAAACCTCTGATCTAAAGGTCCATACATCACACATCATGGCCACTCTGCAGAGGTAAGGGATGTTTTTACACTTATCCTAACAGAAAACCCCCGGTGGTGCACAGCATGTTGTATTTCTAGCTCTTCTTTTTACATTTTCTATTTAAAGTATTGCAATATATCGCAAATTGTATTGTATCGAAATACATAGCAATATATTGTATCGTGACCCATCTATCGTGATATGTATCGTATGGGGAGGCACTTGCCAATACACAGCCCTAATATACAGACACATTTTTTTTACATTACTATAAGAAGTTAAACAGGCCGCTTGTTTTAATTCATTTTAACTAGGGCTTTTTTAATTATTAATGTTAATGTTAATTAATATTCTTGTGCTGACTCTGAATTTAAGTTATTTTTATTTTGGCAGTGATGGGGCCAAACTTAGTTTGTGCTTGTTAACCTGTCTCCAGGTGCCTTGTCGTGGTAGCTTATACCTTGTTTTGAGTCTTGAATTATAAATTATAAATTGCGTTGTGAGAGCGTTTTGCATACTTCATTGTCAAAGGTCCTTTCAGGGCGGCATAATGTAACACGGTCTGAACAGTCGTTCGGCCGTGTACAGGACAATGATGTGGATGTAGCTTGCGTGTAACCAGCTCGTAACCATAACGACCTTGTCGTTCCTCGTCATGCTTTCACAACGTGATATAATTAAAATTACATTATCTCCGATCTGCTTCTTTGAGATATGTTGTGACGTGACGTGTCGGCACTCTGTAAGACATTTTCTCATGTATGCATTCCTGTGGCATTAAATTGTTGAATGGTTGATGAATGGACTGGTTTTAAAAGTCTTTAAGATACGTGGAGAGATTATTGTTTGCATTCCTATTTATTTTAATAGGCTGGAATAAATACACAACCTGCCTGCTACCCTTCATGGATACACGGTTCTGCAAACTTTTTTTAAGCTGGTCATCTGAGCTGTGTGTATATTTGACGGATGGCTTTAACTCCTGGCAGCGGACAGGGAAAGTTATGTTTTCCAAACACGTTTTATTATCTTTTAAATGCACGACTATTTGAATGATGGTTTGCTCATATTAAAGTGTACTCATGGCATCTTCCTAACCGCCCCTTACTGCATAAAAACCTTCAAGGATTTCTAAAGAGGTATTGACGTGTCTGAACTGTCAGAAAATGCCACTAGTAAGGTGGTTAGGAAGAACTATACTCTTAAATAAAGGTTAAACTTTTTTGTCTAAATGGTTCCATAAAGAACCTTTAACATCCGAAGAACCTTTCTTTTACACCGTGTCTACACCGAACGCGGCACATCCAGTGCAGAGTTATTATAGTTTTTATTTTAGCTTTATTTAGTTTTATTAATATTTTAAATTATCTTTAATTTTTAGAATTTTAGTTTTTGTGTTCATTTTAGTTTTAGCAATTTTGGTATATGCCTTTTTCATTTTATAATTTATTGTTTTATTTTTAATGTTGCTGTATATGATTAATTAATTTTTATTTTAGTTTTTGTTTATTATTATAATTTTACTGCTGCAAACTTACTTCAGTTTATTTTTGAGGGAACATTTAAAATTTTCCTTGAGTTAAGTTTTCTAATAATTTTAAGGTCAATATTTGATTTGATTTCAATGAACGGGAACGTTTTCAAAGTTTTAATTTTAGCAAACTAAAATAACCTTGATCCAGTATTGACAAAATTTTTAATTATAATGGTTTCTAATGCGTTCTATTGTCTTTTGTCGCATTGCATCGCGCCGCACCACCACCTTTATTTTTAAGAGTGTATTGACTCCCCTGCACTAAGCCAAGCCCATGCATTTAAATGAATGAAATGTTCAACAAGCCCGCACGTTTGCACTTTTGGCCATACAGACTTACTGGCACAACATCCACAGATCTCTGCTAAGAGCTGAATAATTGCTGAGCCAAAGCATTGCTCTCCATCCAAGGGCGAAGCCAGAACTTTTGTTTAGAGGTGGCCAGTTAAGACCCAGTGATTTAATTAGGGTGACCAAAAACTTCTACTGTAATTTACACCAATTCTTCATTACACATAGTTTGCTGGTCAAAAACATACACAAATAACGTAAAGTAAACAATTTATTTGCAATTCGCTTTCATGTGCTAACATACATGTGCTAATAATTTGCTAGCTATCATTTGCAGTAAGTTAGCATTCTTTATATAAAACAAACATTGCAGTACCCCAACTTAAACTTTTGCGAAAATGTAATTAATGAATGAAATCCATGTTAAACAAGACTGATTTTACTGACCTGATTCTGCTCGCGATGAACTTCCATGGTACACAGACAGTACACTGTCACGAAGCGGTTAGCAGCTGTTCAGCTAATAGCGCTCAGCCTGTTTGCGTCAGTGCGTCAACGTATGACATCATATTAACGCGAGAGTAATGTTCTCGCGTTACTTTCAGTGCATACGCTAAATGATCTGCGCAGCACTCTGTAAACTCCGACACGCATCTTAAAACTGCTTCAGTTCGCACAACAGAGGTGGCCAGATAGGTGACCGTACATCATTCAGGGGTAGCCGTGGCCACCCATGGCCACCATGTAGCTACGCCCCTATCTCCAGTACGTTAAATATGAAGCAGAGATGTGAATCCTGAAAAGACGAAATCTATGACTGGCATTTAAATACATAGTTTGTTTGTTTTCCCATCTAGCACTGTAATTAATGTTATGCTCTGTGAATCTGTAATTGCTGTGATTTTCTCTTGCTGGGAGCAGAGAATACACCCTGACAACGACTGGCACATGCAAGTTGAAAAAACATGGAGTTCTGTCATACAGCCACAGAACATATAACGCACGCATGGCGAAAAGGCTGAGAGAGAGTTTTTATTCCAGGTGTAATTTATAGAGCATGCAGCTTGTTTGTGTGTTGTGAAAGGCTTGATTTGATGGAGCTGTATTGACAGCTAAAGCAGCTGCTTAATTGCCTGTGGATTAGCCGTGCCACACTTATCCAAAAGACTAGCAGGATATCTCAGGTATTGAACATGTAAGGGATAATGTACAGGCAGCCGGTTGTTATCGCAGAAAAAAGCCCCGACAGTGTGATCAGAACAGTCTTGTATCAGACTGAAGGGGCTTATTTTATTTTATTAATTTTTTTATTTTATTTTAGCCAATGTTTATGGTTACCTCGATAAATTGTCTCAGACAGGAACAACAAAGTTTTCTATGTTTGGATTATGAATGCTACTAGCACTGCTTCTCTGTTTCTTTGTAATCTGGCAAACACACAGGTGGGTTTGGCGAAAATGTCAATTTTATATAATATTTATATCATTTTTGTTTTGCATTGATACATCATATCGTTAGTTATCGGATTGCGGTATTGGTCCATTGATAAAGGCGGATTTGGCGACAATGTCAATATTGTATAATATAAGATAGTATATATACTGTATATATATATATATATATAATGTTTTTGTTTGCATTGATGCATCATATCGGATTGTGGTATTGATCCATATCAATAAATTATTAGGAACATCACTTTGAAATGAAATGTTCTATCATGAGGTCGTGTGAAGTTCATGTAACATGCAGCGTGCAGTATACAGTTTATACTGCTTAGTATGAGGAAAGAAGTATGTAGTATTGAGGTTTTCTAAGTAATCGTTACCTAAACAGACCGAACAGTTATAAAGCCCAACCTAAGATTAATGTCCATCTAACATTTTTCAACAACGTTCTCTGCAGGTATTAAACCTGACAAATATACTCTTTAATCAGAAGATGGTGCATGACCTACTTCCGTGAGTGAATCCTTATTAAAGTTAGAGAACAGGAACCAGATCAAAACATCTAATGAGAAGCAGCGTTTGTTTACGCCGCCGAGTGCCAATTGTTCTCCATCAATTCACCTGCAGTTTCTCCTGCCATTACAGGTCATTAATCTTCAGCAGGCAGTATGGTGATCTCGAGCTAAATATAGCCAGGAGTCTGTGGCTTGTGCAGTTTCTGAATGAGTGATCACTGCGAGAGCATCGTTCCTGTGAAAGCTTCTCTTCGGCTCGCTCGAACCAGTGGATCAACACCTTATTTTATAGCACATAGGATGAGACCATTTCATGGGGGTGATCAAATTAACATGGCTGGATGTATGAATGCTTGAGACATGCTTTTTATTGCTATCTTCTAGTCAAAAGTCATGCGTTAGTCTTTGGGTCTGTGTTGAAAATCATCTCTTGTTTCTATCACAGCGGCTTGTGAATTTCTTCTTCATTTTCTAACTGTATTAAATTATTTTATATAAGTGTCTTAACCATAAGACAAATGATCTAGTTTTATATGACTATTTTGTGGCTTTCATGGTTATATAATGATAACATGTCTTAGTTTCACCAGTAAATGAATATTCTTTGTGCACTCAAATCAGCAACCAGAAGACCGTAGCAACCGCACAGCAGCGACCTAGCAACCACATTCTAGGTTTATTTAAATCTCTCATATGCTTTGTATTCTAAACTATTTACTCTAATCATTTACTCACCCTCAAGTTGTTCCAAACCTGTGTAAATTTAATTGTTCTGCTGAACACAAAGAAAGATTTTTGGAAGAATATTTGAAGAGTTTGGTTCCAAAATGAAATAATTTTCATAAGTTTTCAAAAATCATGTTTTTTTACTGTGCATTCCAATTAATATCAATCAAACTGCAGTTGGTTGGTTTTGATTTAAGCCATAATAACTCAAAATATACAGCTAACTAACACAACAAAACACAACAAAACATGATAACAATAAAAAACATGATTTTTGAAAATTCTTAAAAATGGAGTTATATCATTTTGGAACCAAACTCTTCATTTGTAACCAAACACTTCTGGGGCACTATAGACTTTCATAGTCTACACAACCTTCCCCATATTTCAAAAACCTGCCTGGATTTGTGTTAGCATTACAGATGTATGGTCTCTCTGAGCGTCTCTCTCTCTCTCTCTCTCTCTCTCTCTCTCTCTCTCTCTCTCTCTCTCTCTCTCTCTCTCTCTCTCTCTCTCTCTCTCTCTCTCTCTCTCTCTCTCTCTTTCTCTCTCCCTCCCTCTCTCTTTAGCTCTCTCTTTGTCATTCTGTCAAGGTCACTCCTGTAGTTTGACACCTCTGAAGAGCTTCCTGTCAACCACATGCAGCCGTAGAGCGTATTAGACTACTGCCGGGCAGAAGCGACTAACATTACACGGAACAGGAAAACAGTTTTCTAATGAGAGAACAATAAATCAATTATACAGAGAGACCATTTCAAAATTATTTTATTTAACTATTACTATTTTACAAAACTAATTATTTTACTTTTTATAGTGTTTAGGTAAAATGATCATTTTTGTTTCATTCTGTGAACTACAATATTTCACCCAAATTTCAAATAAAAACATTGTTATTTGCATTTATTTGCAGACAATGGAAACCTGCGAGAGCCTGCGGACTGAGCGACCATCCAGGCTCCAGTTCAGGCAATTCCATCCCCAACCAAGAGCAGAGACGAACTACTTGTCAGATTAATGCTACATTTTTCAATAGTATTTAATGCTAAACTTACATCACATGACACAGTTTGAAGTTATAGCTGCACTCAGTTGCATTATGCCATTACTATTTCCCCTGCTTATAACATTCCTCTGTAGTCTGATACCGATCACAAAATAAGACAAAATTAGACCTAAACAGTTTCAACAAATGAAATTTCCTAAATCGCAACTAATAAGCTCTACCTATTTTTCATAAAAATATACTCAGTAACATTTAATTAATGTCACTGAGTGCAGCTGTGACACGTCAGAGGAGACCTGGCCCTCCCGGCTGAGACTGGTTTCTCCCGATGTTTTTTTCTCCATTTATTTATCATTGGAGTTTGGGTTCCTCGCCACAGGGCCGTGTTGGCTTGCTCACCGGGAGACTGCATTTATTAGATATTATTTTGTCACGGTCCTGCATTCTTGGTTCTGTATTTCTAGTCATGTGGCAGGATCGGGACTGAGCCCTTAGGTTCTATGTGAGAAAGCCATGAGATGTTTATGTTTTTGACATCTCATGTGTTTTCTCGTGTCTTGTCATTGGCCCCGCCCCTCTCGTTTCTTGTATTGCTTCCCTGCCGTGTCTAATGTTTCCCACCTGCCCTGTGTAATTATCCCTCGTTTGTCTCTCCTTTAAAATGCCCTCTTGTTTCATTGTCTTGTTGCTCGTGTATTACGTTCGATGTGTGCTATGTGCCTTGTACCCTGCTCGTGCATGCTGTTCTTTCCCAGTCTCGTTCCTGTTCCTGTTCCTGCTCCTGCTCCTGCTCCCCGTCTAGTGTTTGTATTCGTTATTATATTATTCTTATTATTTGGACCTTGTTTTGTCTTGCCCCCTCGTGGGAAGTTTTTGTTTTATTGTATTAGCCTCAGTTTAGATTTTTCCCCATTGTGGGTGTTTTGGTTTCTGTTTTGTGTAAATTAAAGTCTTGCTTGTTAACCCCTTCACTGCCTGCCTGCATTTGGGTTCTTTCCACGCCAGTCCATGACATTATTTACTACAATGATCTTGCTTGTTCTATAAACACCATGCACTGTGCTGTGTTTTACCTTTTCTGTGTTTTTCTTATTTCTCCTGTAAAGCTGCTTTGGAACAATGCACATTGTGAAAAGCGCTATATAAATAAAACTGAATAGAATTGAAAACAAGAGAAACAGGTCAAAATGACAGAAAAGATGCTCTGTATTGTTTCCGACCTCAAATATTGCAAAGAAAAGAAGTTCATATTCACTTAATACAACTATAATATTTGTACATGTATTTAGGAAAAGTTCAAAAATATTTTGTATGTCATAACCTTGATTTGTATCACAGTTTTCATGTGTCTTGTCATGCTGTCAGTCTTTCACATTGCTGTTGGATCACTTTGTCACTCAAAAGTCATTTGATTTTGTTGAAATTCAACAGACACTGGACTGAAATGGCCAAAAAACATAAATGCTGATTACATGAAAATTTGGAATGGTCTCTTGATTTTTTTCCACGGTTGTAGAATAGGATAAGTAAACCAGGAAGATATCATTGAGAGAGATCTACGTATTATTATCTGGCAAAACAGTTTAAAAAAACATGCATTTAAGACTATATTACTAAACTATAAACAAATAATTTGCTTATGTTTCGTATTTTGTCATTTCTTTCCCCATATTATTTTTCTTCCTGAAATGTAAAGTGCTCCACATTTTATTGCACTTAAATGTCATTGATTATGATGTGGGCCGGTTGGCAGCATTTCTGCATTAAACAGGTGGTAAGCATCAGAAATTGTGATCTACTTATTAATTATGGAGCATTTTGTGGTTATTTAAGTACTTGAAGAAAAGGCCAATCCTGTACTTGATTCCCCAAGCTCACATCAAAAATCATTTTACACACGATCAAGAGTGTCAGAAAGAGGACGAAATTCAAAGGTAGAGTTAAAGGTGATTTACGTTTTTTTTTTAAGCAAACAAGCTCATCTGCTGATAGGCCAAACCCTCTTTCACACTTCGTTAATCTACTCTCATATGCACATCCATCCTGGAAACCAATCTCAGGAGCAGATCAGAGAAAAGGCGATTTCTTTGAAGGCCCGCGCTCATTCTGAAAGTCAATGCTCAAATCTCTGTGCTCCAGTGCGGCTGAATTAAATTCCACAATCAGATATTTTTTATTTGATATAAGCCTGTGCCCTCTATAGATAAGAAGAGTTTCCTGACTTTCTAGTTCACTTCTCATGTGAACAGAAGATTAAGGCAGCATTTTGTGAAAAGTTTGTTGCATTTAAAAATATCAGTTACTTATTAAACAAGTCGGTCATGCATATAAGATCTGAGAATGTTTATTAAATGTGGAGTAGTAAAATACAATGATAGAGAAAGAAAACAATCAGTCTATAAGCAAAGCAAATCAAGTAAACCGAATCGGGTATCTTTAATGTCATAATGTTTGTAGAAGCTTCAAGGGAAATAAAAAAAATGAGGTGTAATGAGTCGATATGATAATTACGTTATTTGACATTATGTTGGTTGGCCATCACCAACCTTATGTAATGGACTCTACATTTTCCCAAACGGCTGACCTTCCTCTGTGTCATTTTTATCGATTTCTTCAGCTGCACTGTGGTCAACAGAATCACATTTTTCTGCTCATTTTTCTTTACCTTCCTCTTATGACCGGCTATCGACAAGCCCCAAGAGCCAATATTGCAGAGAATCCTTTGCTGTGTCCCAATTCGCCTACTTATACTATGCACTAAAAGTATGTACTGTTTTTGTTATGGAAAAGTATATACATTTTAGTGTGTAGCAAAACAATATGCACACACTGGGACATACTAACAGGAAACGGAAGTGGCCATTGTTGCCTAGACAACATTGTGGCCATTAACTGTCACACACATCAAAATACAGCTCGTCTTTCCATTTAAGTATGTATTCATTCATTGTTTCATATGTAATGTTAACTCTGTGCTTATATTTATCAATTTAGTGACGCATCAGTTATTTAATTTTATTAATGCAGTGGAGCGTCACTTAACTCCGCCTACTCGCGGTGAGTTGTGGGTAATATTAGCCGTTAGAGGGTGTTTCTCAAACGCAAGGACACATACTAGTGAGGCTGCCTCCTGCCTAGAGCAGTCCTTCTAAAGGTAGATGTTTAGAGTCCTCTTCGACATTAAACGCTAGAATGAGACGGTCTAGTAAGAGCGCATGGCAACGTCATAACTGTTTCCACCTCCGCGGTTACTTTAAAGAGAGAAATCATATGTGACCACAGAAAAATAAATAAAATCATAGAGAGAGCATCTCCTATTGTTCATTATATTTTCAGTCATGCATGATAATGTTGTGCATAACAACGCACATTTTTAGCTCATGTTAGCTCAGGTCTATTAAATAATATTAACAGATACAACTTTTCCTTTTAATAATGTCATGTACCATATTATAAATCATTATACATATTTAATTACTAATTTTCTGCATTTTTTGTCTTTTATTACATAAAAATGATGTGAAGAAAGTGCTGACTGGATTCTCGCGATGTTCTTTGGGAACGTGTGCAAAGGATTGTGGGTGATTTCAGGCAGCGAAGGATACAGTTGTTGTATCATGCAAAACAGCCTGAACGAAGGACACAAAGCGAAAGCTTGCTTCCAAGCATACTTCTGTTTGAGACGTCCTTCGGCGGCACTTTATGACGTGGCAGCCGAGATTTGCAACCTGCCCAGAGTGTGCATCATTCTGCACTTCGAATTTCTACCGGAAGTAGTAGACCATCCGGGAATCTTTGGAATACTCTTTTCAACACACTACGATTTGGGACATACTAATTCTATTTTCGAATACTATTTAGGACGGATAGTATGCGAATTGGAACGCAGCACTTGTGTGTTTACTTCTCACATATCCCACAAAGCACCGCAACGTCCGAGCTAAGAAAGGGAAGACCTGATGGAAAAAGAGAAGATGCAGGTGTGCGATAGTTTAATTCCAGCCCTTCATGGCTTGTGGCTTGAGCATCCAGCCTGTGGGTGTGGTACTGCGTCGGTAAGTGAGAGCGAATGCTGTTGGGAAACGTGACCCTTCCATGTCGAAATGCGAACAAACGGAACACAATACCTCTGCATCTGACATGGCCCGGATTACAACAAGATCTTTAGAGAGTCACTCATGTCTGCCAGAGGACAGTAAGCTGAATGCAATAGACGAATCACAGAGAATATGATCCAGCAAAGACACATTGAAGGACAGGAGACATTTAAATCTGTGCCTATCGTTTTGTTTTCATAGTTGGCAACTAAGCGTTTTAGCGTGTGTTGAAAGAGATGCCCTGGAAAGAATAGAGTGGTCTGTTTTACTGCCTCGTCCTCAGGGGACATCCTTAGCCCAGCAGTATTTGTCACACTTGCTTTGGGAACACGAGACTTTAAAATATGGAGCCAGCTTCATTTGGAAAGGTTTATCCTTCAGCTGAAATTGAATCATTCACTGTAAAAAATGAAAAGTTGACTTAACTTAAAATTTCAAGGCAACTCGCTGCACAGCTTTTTTGAGTTTACTCAACTTTTGGCCAAGGATTTCACCTAACTCAATTAACTGAGTAATGTCACATGACTGTCAATTGAAAAAACAATGTTGAACCAACTTAAAATAAATATGCAATAATCAAATTTCTGAGTTCACTCAACTATGGACTTAGTTGACCCAACTCAAAAGTTATGTTTTATATAACGTTAATATATAAATGTTCTATTATTATATACACACTCTACTTAATAGATATATTATATACACACTCTACTTAAGTAACTGCTTAAGCTGTTTGTGATTTAAACATTTTAGCAGTGGCCTCACTGCGTCATTTACTTCTTCAGACCTCAACTGAGCACATGAGGCTCAATCATGGTACAATCATCAAACATCATATAGTTAAAAAAGGAACTCTAAATACTAAAGGTAACTTACAATGACAACAAAAAATATAGCCAGCAAACACTAAAATAGCAATCATTTTAATAATTTTAACCAGCAAATTGAAAATTCTGCAATGCATGCTGGGAACTTTCAAACACTAGAATTGTTTTTTGAGATTACACAGTTTGGCAAATTGGTCAAACTTCTTGACGCGCTTTGGACAATCACTTAGATATCTAAGTACAGTCAACAAAAGAATCTTTGTTGGTACAACATTTAGACTCATTTTGTTCAGCATACTCAAAATAATACATTCTTCTTCTTCTACTAAAAAAACTTTGTTCAATTTACTTTATTACCTTTGTTGGGAGAACAATTTGAAGTTGTATTTTTTACAGTGTTGTTGCTTGCGAACTGTAGCATTATTTAGTTCGCAGACATTTGTTTAATCCAAACCTCAAAAACACTACATTATTTTAGCAAAAGTTTTATAGGAAGTTTTGCTTAAAAAAGCCATGAACATATATGACAATATGAATAAAGTTTTACATTTAGATTTATGCATTTGGCAGGCACTTTTATCCAATGTATAAAGCGAGTGCATAAGCGATTCATTTATTTATGTGTTCACTGGCAATCAAACCCATGACCAGGCCATAGAAAAACTAAGTTTAATGATTTAATTGGTTTACAAAATAGACCAATGATGCAATGAATTTTAAGATATTTTTGGACACATTAAAGACACTTTGTTTACTTGTAGTGTATAGGGAATGATGAAAGTTTTATTCAACTGAATGCAATTACCAAACTTCATGAAACATGTAGCGCTTCTCTTCTAAAGCGTTTAAAGCAATTCCCAGATCATGTTTATTACAGACAATTATGTAAATTATGAAGAATTATGTAAACATTTCAGAAAATAACTATTTCTGTACGTATTTCATGCTTCGAGTATATTTTGTTAGCTATGTTGCTAAACTTTAGCTTCACATGTTGTTTTTAATTCTTGACAATAATATAGTCGATCACTTTATGTCATAATTTATTTAATTATGGCATTAGCAATACATACACATATTACAGATGTGTATGTATTAGATATATGTGTATAGATATTACATACACATACTTCTCACCACATTGCCTTGTTTCTTTTTTAGAAGAAATGAATGGGAAAAAATCAAGGACGCTAAAAAGTAGACTGTCACTGTTGAGGTATATTGATGTGCTTTGGTATATAAATATTTACAACTTTAGACATCCAATCAGATTTCAGAGTCTGAGCTGGATATTTTAGAATGATCCTTTTTACCTTTATTTCTTCTTTTCTGTCTGTCTTTGCTGACCTTCATCTATCTCCTGCTGCAGGCATCTGATATTTTAGGTCATCATCACTATATAAACCGGAGTGGTGACATTATGAATCAAGAGAGATGGCACTGTAATTCAGTGGGGAGGACTTGCTGCACCCAGTTTAAACACAAGTTGTTCTTCTCACAACCATCACAAGAACAAGAGCAATTAGGTTATGGGTTTAATTCCCATGGGACCAAATTAAAATAATATGTATACCTTGAATGCAGGTCGCTTTTAGATCATGGTGTCTGCAAAATGGATCAATTCTCTGACTTTAATCCAAAATAAACATTTTATCATTACCAGCAAAGAATGTAAAGATCATGAGATGAAAGCCAATATGTCCAAAAGACTCTAACTTCATCAAATTGCTTATAATTTAACGTGTGCAAAAGTCAACTATATTAGGCCCCTTTTATCACCTTTTTTTATGCTGAATATAATAATTGGACATTGTATAATGAGTCTATTGTGAAATTAGTCTGTTAGTATGTGAATGAAAGTTTGGGAGTGGGTGCCTGACTTCGACTCTTTACAATGAAGAAACGAAGGACACATGGGTTCATTCGACTGAATCCTGGAGATTATTCAGCTTTTTAATTGATTCAGGAATCAAATGAGCTGAGCTTCAAGGCAAAGACATTCAGGCTACACTGATTTGTAGATAGGCTCAGTAAGGCCACAATGGTCACATCAAGCTGTGCTTTTTACACATGTATTTATGGCTTTATAGCATCGGCTCTTTGTGTGTCTGTCATTGACCAGCAGCCGTTCTACTACCACAATCTCACTCTCACCATGTGTTACTGATAGTCACTAATGGTGATAATTAGGCATTTTGCTACGTCTACCCACCTGTAAAATCCAGCGAAATGTCTTAAAGCACTACTGTATAAACTGAAGGAACTGATGTGGCCATTCATCATGAAATGCAGTTCGGCAAGGGACGGAATGACGCCTGAGTGATGATCATTGTTATATTACCATACGTAATATATCAAATGAACACTGACAGCATTTTCAAACCAAATGTGATTTATTGTGCCTCAACACAAAAACAGAAAGGTTGTTACAGATCACTCATGTGATTATCTGAAACACTGGAAATTAGGAACTATAATTTGATTTTTGTTTATAAAACCAATAAAATAGATATGCAATTACAAAACCATAAAACCGGTAATGTTTTTTAATAACATTTATTAGGATTATTATACCTTTCTGGAATACTTGATTCTGTTGGTCAATCTGTGGACAAATGTTTTTGTATAGTGACCGCTAAACTGTATGAATGACTTGTCACCATTTTTCTAATAAAGCTGTGTTGTTTTTTCATATATCTCCACAGCCAAAATTTTATCTTTATTTATTTATTTATGTATGTGGCAGGTATGGCCAATTAATATGAAGGATAATGCTGTCAGTTATTATTGTTGTTAAATAAACTTTTCAGAGTTTTGAGAATGTTGTATATACACAAGAAAAATATACTTTAAAATGATCTATTTATTTTAATAACATTACGTAAATTTAAATTTGCTTGACAGCATTGACTAAGGCAATGTTTTCTAGTTAGCTTACTAATAAACATTACCATAAAGTTGTTAAAAGAACATTAATATAAAGTTAAAGTTGTTTTTCTAAAAACATTCCCATCTTGTCTTTTATTGCTCCGTGCCATATTCCTCAGTTTGTTTAATGGAGACGTTAACAGTAGCAGTGTTCTGTCAAATGCCATGGGACCATCGAAAAGCGATGCTGAATGTCAAAGAAGCGTTTCATCTAAAGGCCAAGCATAAACGTACAGGCTCCTTAAACGTTTCGATTGTTAGAGACGCTCTGAAAGATGCTTTCCCTGCCTGCTGAGGGTTACTAACCACAGTAAGTCAAGCAGGGGATGGACTATCCTGTAATCTACTGCATTCATATTTATAAGGTCTATTAATACTAATATATGCAAGATTAGGTTGATGTTCTTAGCGCGGGACCCTGAAATTTAAATGTAATTCAGTCACCTCATCTGGATTATTGCAAAATGAAACCTGTCTGCGTGCAATAATAACGGGGGGAAGAAAGGAAAGAGCTTTAATAATTAACAGGGAAAGGTAACATCTACTCAACCTTCACTGATGTGACATACATGAATGAGTAATGAGCCTCTGCCTGTCTGTCCTTATCTGAAGCACAATTTTAATCACATCGTTCATATGTGATTAAAATACTTCACGTTCATATACATATACATATACTTTGCTGTTTGCATTATCGTCTCTCTCCCTCTGTCATTCATCAATTGTTTAAAAGGGATAGTTCATCCCTAAATTAAGATTCTGTGATCATTTACTTATACTGTGGGCTGTTTTTAAGTATATGTTCACAGATATTTTCAGTGTTCACCAGTCTACAGGTTTTGATTGATGTCTTCAAATGACAGCTCAAAGATGAATAAATTAGCATTTGTCATATTATGTCATTAAAAGGCGTAGTTCAACCAAACACCAAAATTCTCTCATCATTTTAAGGTTGGTTAATACTAGGGATGTAAGGCTTTACCGTGAGCCGGTTGAAAATCGATAATAATATGTGACGATTCAAGCCGGTTGAGATGTTATTTCAATCGCAATACAACCAGCAGGGGCCGCAGTGTTTATTGCAAACTTGGGAAAAAACATTTATTTAATGTAAAAAAATCAAAGAAAAGCACAGACTTAGTTTGCTTATTTTAAAGAGACTCTTGCATTATTCATTTTATTTAATTTGGAATTTGTTTTAAAATTGCAGTTTAGTTTTGTTATTTGACATAGAAGATACTTTTATTGCACAAAGAAATGTGCAGCGTTTAAATGGGTAGTTGTTCATATCTAATTTGTCTCAACTCATTTGGTAAAAATAAATCGTGAATGAATCGCATCGCATCCTGAGCATCCCTATCCCTAGTTAATACAAAACCTCTATATGACTCTTCTGCCAAACACAAAAATGGCTGTGTGTCTATACAATGGAAGTCAATGCTGTTCACAATATTCTTTAAAATATCTTCTTTTGTATTCTGCAAAAGAAAGAAAGTCATACAGGTTTGAAATGACATGAGAGTGAGTAAATTATGAAAGAATTGTCATTTTTGGGTGAACTATCCCTTTAAAAAAACTTAATAAATAAACCTCAGCATTGCACAAATACAGAATCTAACATTTAATCATTTATTTGGTTTTTGGATTGTTGTTGGATTCTCAAGCTCTCTCTTCCATCTCTATCTCTCTTTCTCTTTTTATCTGAGAAAGAATACCATTCAACAAACATTTTTTTCAGCAATTTTCAGTAATGTTAGTTCAGTGA
Source organism: Triplophysa rosa (assembly GCF_024868665.1). NCBI lineage: Eukaryota > Metazoa > Chordata > Actinopteri > Cypriniformes > Nemacheilidae > Triplophysa > Triplophysa rosa. Next base: position 22,517,636 of record NC_079899.1, on the reverse strand, counting down.
AATTGTTCAAATCACTAAATCAATTGTGAATTGTTTATTATGATTATGCGTGATATACTGCATGTATCTAGCCTTATCAATTAAAACTACCATATTTATATGCATGCATTTTTGCTGCAGCGTGTTGTAATATACCAACACAGTTTATTAATTCGTGTTCATCAACACCAATTTCCCCCTTTTTTCGTGTCAGACAGCACGACTTTCCATCAAAAGTCTTTAATATGCGATACCTTTCATATGTATAAATATATATCAACGCAATCTGATGTGAATTCATACCTATTTTACAAGGTGACTCATTCGTGTGAATTCCTATTTCCTACGATCTTATTTGTATGTTTTGTTATTGACTTTTCCCCTGTGACGTTAGGTTTAGGGTCGGGGTTAGGGGAGCCATTTATCATTGCTTTGCCACCTCGTGAAACTAGCATTTTTAGCTAAATTAGCCTTTGTGGCTGTGATTTGAGGGTTTGAGTTGAGGTAAGGTGTTGGTTAGCCAACTCCTAAAGTATTTGCGACTTCTTTTGATATCAGGTTAGAAATATATAAATGAACATACACACGCGGTCTGTGTAATGAACAATTGTTGTGCTGGTGACATGAAAAAAGGGAAACACGTGTTGATGAACACGAATTAATAGATTACATTTCGTGACGATTTCACGAATTCCCATGAGACTGTATAAGTCGTTTGTATGTTAAAAAGTCTAAACACTGTGACATTGTCTTTTGTTTGAGTGTCCAACCAGCCCATTACAGCAACATCTCTGATGGAAAAAGTGAGTGGGGACACCTGTGTGAATTGTAACTTTTTGCACAGAACAGAATAATCATTGCGATTTATTTCATTCATGTCCTGAAAGGGATTTGTTGTTTGGATTGAAAGCTCTCTTTACTCATTAGAGCGAAAGCCAAGCGTTAGAATTCACTGTCGGTCGTTTACATGCATAGCTATTGAAATAACCGTTAGATTTCTCATTTTTAGGCCTCTCCAAAGGTAAATGGGACCCTGTTGTTGAGGCTTGTTGATGACAAAACAGAAACAATCAGCTTGCCAGCGATTCTCTTTATGTGCTCATGAGCGATAACGTGTATAAGAGAGTAAAATCTGTTTCAACTGTGTGGCGGACGTGAGTGATTTAATTTCAGATATTATACAGCTGGAACACGACACCACAACACAAACTGCCATGAAGCTCAGCTATTATACTTAACTTTCTCACATTTCACACCAACTGTCACGCATTATTTCAATACATTTAGTAATGTGCTATAGTGACAAAATTATGACAACAATTGTCAAATTAGACTATAGCGTATAGCATGTTCACAGTGTAATGGTTGCTAATGAAAGAAGTGAATGCATCGCTCCAGAGTAAAATTTAAAGCCATTTGTTTGATCATCTAAATCTTTATACGTTCATTTCAGCATTTTAACTTGTAGACATTCAAACAGTCTATTCAAGTCATCAATAAGGTGTCCGTTTGATGGCGAAAAGTCACATTTAGGTTGGTTTTTAGAACAGCGAGAATTGACTATTATAGTCGGCGTAATGGCTCTAGTGTTCTTTTGAAAGCCGTTACACTGGCTGAAACTCCAGAAGCTTTAAAGGAGCATTTGCATAATGCACACCTGCAGAAGCGTTTTAATGTGTTTCAAAAGCACTTACCACACCAAAAAAAAGGCAACTTTCAAATTATGAAGGCTTTCCAAATAACTTCAGATGAAAGTTTTCCCCTTTCTTTCTCAAAGCTGTGATTGCACCTGATCATTTATTAATACGAATTTCTCACAGCAACGCTCCACCTGCGAGCGTGAGTTTGGGGTTTCGTCGCATCTGATGGTTCACCATCCTTGAAGTACAGAAAATAATTTCTTTCAGTTTATTCAAAAGGATTGTCTCACAGATCTCTATCATAATGAGATGCCCATGTCTACCTGTTTTCTTCAGCAGAACACACAAGGGAATATTGCATTCTGTTTGTCTTTAGAAAGGCTCTCTCGCACATAAGATAGATGCTTGTTTGTAGTAGTCTAATAAAATAAATCCGTTCAGAATATGTTTACGTCATTGCAGATTTACAATGGTTGCCTGTCGATGTTGCTAAGCAAATTACTTTGTCGTATGTGATTTTGTCATTTAAAGTTAAGGTGTAGTATGTGCATCTTTATCCTTGAATATTCTGGTGATGAAGTATGTAAAACATGTTATTAATTCTTGTTTTGTAAAGATTTAATACTGAATTAATAATGCTAAAAATGTTGCATTTATTGTGGTTTAGAAACATGCATGCTTGTGAAATCATCAAATGTGAGAACATCATATTCATAATTCATATAGCCTACAGTATCTGTGCCCACTTTCTGCATTGTTAGATGTCATACCCAAAGCCTTAGAGTAGTTCACCCCAAAATTATGTCATAATTTACTCACCCTCTTGTCATTTCATACCTGTATGCCTTTCTTTCTTCTGCAGAACACAAAAGAAGATATTTTGAAGAATGTTGGTAACAGGAAAATTTACATTTATGCATTTGGCAGACTTACATTGCATTATCCTATTGATTATTGTTTCTAAGTATGTGCAATCCCCTAGGACTGAACCCACGACCTTGACGTTGTTAACACCATGCTCTTACCACTGAGCTACAGGAAAGCCTTGCATTGATTTTGTTTCCGTACAATAGAATTGAAATGGGACCAACTGTTTTTGGTTACCAACATTCTTAAAATGGCTTATTTTGTGTTAAAAATGACAAGAAGGTGAGTAAATTGTTTACCTCATTTGTAATTCGCTTTGGATAAAAGTGTCTGCTAAATGACTAATTGTGAATGATGACAGAATTTTCATTTTAAGGTGAACTTCTCCTTTAATATTTACTTTAATGAATGGAGACTGGATTCATTCTATAAGTTATAAAACTGAACTGGTAAAATGTATACCGTATACTTCTGAATTTCGTAAATAAATGCATTTCTACATAAACTGCAAGACGTTGCAGTTTTCAATTTATAATGCTGAGAAACCAATATAATGGTACAAAGACACAACAAAAAAGTAATGATCCAAAATTATGTGACACAGTTTGAAACCATCACAGTTTGAAGCCTAGTGCTTTGGAAAGCGTATTAAAAGTGTTGATGGTACCCAAAATTGATGACTGCAACTTTGTGCTGAATTGTCACGTTTGCAGAAGGCAACATAACCTTATTTTTGCAGCGGCAGGTTTTAATTTAAAGTGAGGCGAGGGTGAAGCCTTGAACAGATTAAAGAAGAGAATGGGCTGCCAGGGGGTTTTGGACAGATTGTGCTAAAACTAACCCAAACTCTCGCCCCAGCTTCAAGCTTCAGAACTTAATCTCAGAATTGGAAACACAGCTGCGTTTAGGTGTTTAGATCTTTATCCGACCCGGCACATCATGGAATGACCTGAACTTGGCCCAGGACAGTCCGGGCCCTTTAGTCTTTCAGGAGAGAAAAACAAAAAGATAACATATCGTGTTAAGTCACAGTGTTAGAGGGATGCAACCGTGAACACTTTATGCCTTATCTACATTTGATAAAGTATTCAATAGGAATCAAACCTAAGACCTTTCCTTACAAAGATAAGTACACTTCAAGTTCATTTTATTAACTTAAGAAAAATAAAAAATGTGTCATAATTTACTCACCGTCGAGTTGTTCCAAATCTGTATAATTTTTTTCTTTCTTTCTAATGAACACAAAGAAAGATGTTTGAAAAAAAGCTTGTAATCAAACAGTTCTTGGCCATCACTGACTACCATAGTAGGAAAAATGACAATGCAGTCAAAAGTGCCCCACGACTGTTTGCTTTCATACGTTCTTCAAAAACATTTCTTTGAGGACTTATGATTCTTTGAGAACAAAGAAATTTACAAAGCAATTTTCCTATATGGTAGTCAATGGTGACCAATAACTGTTTGGTTACAAGCATTTTTTCAAACAACTTTGTGTTTATGGGATTCCTTTTGTGTCAAAAATTACTTTTTGTGTGAAAACGAGATGCCTAGAGTTTTGAGGAGATATACAATAAAGTGTTATGCTTCCAGTTAATATTTATAATTTATAGATTATAATCGTAGTGGCATTTTATGTATTGTTTCTATCTTTAAATGTTTGTTTATATTTTAAGAAGTCTCTCTTCTGCTTTTCTTTAACCTGTTTTCTGTAGGTGTGTAAATACATAATGAAATTGTTGTTTGCAAGAGGCAAACTAAATTAATAAAACATTCTGAAGGCCTCTAATTGTGTCACCTTATGAATTTGTTTTGTTGTAGCGTTTAAAAAACATAAATGTCATTTGAATGAATTGGTACTGTTTTATGAGGTGTACTTTCTGTGAATGTAAAGAAAGGGGTATAATACTGTACATTCACCATGAGTTTTAAAAGAAAGATACAGTATTTGACTTATAAGTGGACATCACTCTTAGAAGAGCGACATTGTCATCCTCCTCCTCAGCTGGACACAAGTCACCCTCAGGTACATTTATGTAACCGAGATAATAAAATCGCTAAANGAAGCTCAGACAATTCCACGTCTGCTGTGACCAAACTGAACTTTGCTCTTCATTTCCACATAACGTTTGAAGCAGACCGGCATCACATCTCCTTAGCAGCAGAGATGGCCAAATTCACAAAGATGGAAAGAAAAAAGGAATATACTTAACATCTTCACAATAAAGAGTTTCTACAAGTGCTTACATTTATGGATGTTTATAACATAACAGGAGAACATCTCCCAGAACAGTAGCAATGGCGTTTTTAACCAAATACCCCAAAACAGTGTTGAAAACTGTCTCCGTACCGTATCCTGATTCACAACAATAAGCTTATTAGCATGATATATAAGAGCTGCTGGGTATTTCACGATAAACGCCGGTGTGACGTCATTTGACTCAGAATATATCTCATCGTTTTTCTTATATGCTCATATACAGATGTTCTGTTTCTGGTATCTCTTGTTAGCACATTTCTGGTGAATCCAGAGAAGACCCACACACACATTGTCCCATGGCTGTCCTGTCTTTATTTTCTTAGAATTTGAAGTCTCTCAGGTAAATCCCCGTTGACTGAGGTGTTGTTCGGATGTTGTTTCTCTGTTCACAGGATGATTACCGTGTCTGCATGGACTACAACATCATCCAGAGGGACTCGGTTCCTGTTTGCCCCGTGGACGCGTCCGGTGTGTTCACTTCTGATGTCACTCACTTTGCTGGTCAATATGTCAAGGTACGGATGCTGTCCTCTTCGAAGTATTCAAAAAAATCATCATTTACTCACCCTCTTGTCATGTCAAACCTGTATGACTTTCTTTTTCTCCAGAACACGAAAGAAGATCTTTTGAAAAATTGTAGTAACAGAAAACTATTGGTCCCCTTTGACTTCTATTGTATGGACACAAAATCAATGGAGACCAACAGTTTTTTACATTCTTCAAAATATCTTCTTTTGTGTTTGCTATATAGACTGCGAATAGCAAATGTAGAATACCAACCAAAATGTAGAGCTGTGTCCCAAATGACATACTATGCTCTCAACAGTAGTGTATGGATTTTAGAAGGGTAGCATTGTCCCAAATGGAAAACTAAACCCCATTCCAATTTGGGATGCACCTTGGGTTTGAGGTGGCTGTCCTCATGCAAAATGATTGACTTCTCAGAAACCTTTGAATGTTTTCTCATTACCTCGACTGATATAGACTTGGGCCGTCATGTCCTTGTGCTGCATGCCAACCAAAAGTTCCCAAACTTGTGAAGTTGCATTCATTTATTTTGTTTGCCCCGTTTTGAATGACAGTAAAAAGTCGAAGTGTCGCGACTCCAAAAGTGGGAGTGGAGAATCGGAGTCGACTCCAAAAAACCCAGAATCGAACACCCCTACTTGTGCATCTCTGAATATCATAAGTTTAGCATTTCCTCTTAAATGTTACATTTACATTTATTCATTTGGCAGACGCTTTTATCCAAAGCGACTTACGAGTAGGAGAGAATATAAACATTTTGTCAACACGCTAAACAGTACCGTTAGTTTACAAGGCCATGCTACTAGGAGGATTAAAGCTGGAGTAAGCAAAGGAGAGAATGAACTTTTTTTTTTTAATCATGTTATTCTCAAGAAAATGGAAATGATTATAGGAAGAGTGATACTGAGCGGCTGTTTGTTCACCTTTTTCAAGTAAACTGTAATGCTGAAGCTTCAGAAGAATCTGTAAAAACGTACAGCGCTCTGAAAGTGAATTTCATTTCTCAAGCGTGACATTCGGAAGCTTGTGTTGAGGTGGAATGAGGTGACAGGAATGCTGATATCAGGAGTTTAGTCCAGCGGGCGAGATTTAACGGAGGAACACGACGCCGTTTCCTGACAGTAACTTCCATCAGTTCTGCTGTCATCTTACATTTTCACTTGGTTTCCCTTCCCCTAAACGCTCATTACGCCATCTCACAGCGGTAACTCATCTCAGAGGAAACAGATTGCCACCTGTGTCTGTAAAAAAGGAGCCGGTAGTTACTGTCCCAGTGACAGTTCTGACATCATTTCGTACATTTACTGTGTAAATATTTCAAATGAAAGCTTGTTGTACTGAGTGGTTTTTCATTTATGCCCGGTTTCACAGACAAGGCTTAGACTAGTCCCAGACTAAAATGAATGTTTGACCTGTCTAAACAGAAAATAACTTGCCCTGACATATCTTAAAATATGTCAGTGACATTGTTTTGTCTCAAGATGCAAACCAGTATTGTTTTTTCTAAGGCATTTTTATAAAAGTGCCTAAAATATTCTAATTTAAATAAGGTCTAGTCCTGGCTTAAGCTAAGCCTTGTCTGTGAAACCTGGCCTTAAAGTGATAGTTCACCCGAAATGAAAATTCTGTCATAATTTACTCACTCACATTTACTATCATTTCCAACCTGTATGAGTTTCTTTCTTCCACAGAACACAAAAGAAGATATTTTGAAGAATGTTGTTAACTGGCCCCCTTTCACTTGCATTGATTTTGTGTCCATACAATAGAAATGAATGGGGATCAGTGCTGTTTGGTTACCAGCTTTCTTCAAAATATCTTCTTTTGTGTTTTGCGGAAGAAAGAAAGTAATTCAGGTTGGAAATGACAGGAGAGTGATTAAATGATGACAGAATTTTCATTTTTGGGTGAACTATCACTTTAAGGTTTGAATTCCCCTTAAACTGGTCAAAACCAGATTTATGGAAGTACATGTATTTCAACATTGTTTGTAATATTTATTTATTTCTTTTACATAGTCATTTTTATCTATTTATTTTAGGTAGTCATTTT
>NC_079899.1:22500611-22508493 GCF_024868665.1 Triplophysa rosa | reverse complement strand
AAAGGGAACCAATAGAGGTACAAGTAATACAATCATGACCTTCATCTTCCCAGGAGCTGATGTCTCTGTGCAGGGAGGAGAAAGTCATTATTCATGTTACAGTCTTTATTTGGTGTCTTCATTGTGTTCCCTCTCTCTGTCCTTGTTTCTGTTGATAAGTCATTCAGTTCACCTGTGTTCAGTTTAGTCTCTCATTAGTTTTGTTATTTATACTTTCTGTTTTGTTCAGTTCCTTGCGCTGGTTTTATACTTATGTTACGTGTGTGTTTGCGCCTGCCTTTTTCGTGGGTTTATTAAAGAACTTTATTTTATCAGGATTACCTTCGTTGTGCATTTGTATTGGCATCACATTCCAATTCCGTTACAATTCGTTAATCTTGAGCATTTAGTTTTAACTCCCAATTGTCACAGTGTGTCAGCATGAATTTATATAGCGTCACAAAGTATTCAATGTTGGACTGAAACCACTGGTTTTTATTACGCAGACTCTAATTTTTTTTACTGTGATTTACTCAATTTCTTTAGTGAAACAATTTACACTAAAAATTAAGTAAATTAAAAAAAATAGATCTACTCAATTTACTCACATTTACTCAATTTATATTTCATTGATTTCACATCTTAGTTACTCAGATTTACTAATTTTTTACTTGCATATGCTCAATTTTCTTAGTGTAAATTGTTTCACCAAAAAAATTGAGTAGACATTATTGAAATATAGCACATTTGTTTTGGTAAATTTCAACTAGTCAGACCTATTGGTTAAGTTCTTTACAGGAGAAACCTGTAGTGTACATCTGCAGCATGTTATGACATGAAATTTTGCTGGTTATGAAAGTTATGTACCTGCGTGTTTATTAAATAATATACTTAAATTGTGATAAACACTAGTGGAGTCAGGAATTTAAAGGAGTCAATGAAAGATACTGTATACAATAAAATACAGATATAGGAATTAAATAATATGACTACTTTTAACTAATTTACAACTTAATGGTCTGTTAAGTAGTATACTGTATAATTTAATAATTACGATTAATGTTCCTAATGAAAGTTATTATGAGGAGACTAAGTAAAAATAAATTTTCGGAAGAATACGATTGAAACAATAAGAAATATGNAAGTGTTAAGAGTGCAGTGCACTGATTCTATAACTGTGTGTTTTCAAAAGGAGGAGTCTTACAGAACACACTAAGATTTCATTGTCGTTGTGGTTTTGTCTAACAAGAAGCAGCTGATTTGATGGGTCATGGGACCGGTACTGACAGACACAGGGGGAAGTGCCTTGTGTCTTGTGTAAAGTAAAAAGTAAAAAAACCACACACATTTCATATTTAGGTAACGTGGATAAATACATCTTAAAATTAACATAAAATACTTCACATGTCCTCCGATAAAAATATATTTTCTTTTTTATTTGAGGTCTAATTGTATTAAAATTGTATTAAATAGAATAAATTATATATATATATATATATATATTTTTTTTTTAATGCTATTATTTTACCTTCTCTGATTGGTGTAGTACACACAGTACACTCTGGCCAATTTTATTGTATTATTTTTATGTCTGTGACATAAAATCTCAACAGAACACGAGAACAGTGAAAAAAACTGTAGCATATTATGTATGTAATACAGTCATATGGTTTTATTCCGTAGATGCCCAGTCTCCTTGCTCATTCATTAAACTGGCCAACAGACTTTTCCATGAACCTTTCCACTAAATTACTTCATTGTTAAGTCCTCCGCTGCTCATCAAGAACATATGACAGTGACACAGATTGTCAAAAAGATTATTGGTGTTTTAAAGTGACCATTGTATGAACTTGTATCACAAAACAAATATATCCCAGTTTATTCACAGCCATTTTGGTCAGTTACCCTGTTCTTGCTGATGTCAATATCCCTGAATACCAAAATTACCAAAATAATAATAAAATATAAACTAGATTTATTAAGTTTATGACTGACTGCTTTATTACAGTAAGAGTAAATAATCCAGTTACCCCCTTCAGGAATGAATCTGGCACCTGTAAGAGTAGAAGGCAGAGGAAGAGTGAATGAAATTTGAATTCCTGCTCACAAAGAGCTGATTCACACATAGAGGGGTAAAAAAAACCAGAAGGTTCAAAAAATGTGGATTTTCCTCTCTAAATATTATTCTTAACTATGAATACACTGTTCCTGATCTAACTTTGTATTTAATATTTAGTGTTATATTTTATACAAAACACTAACATTCTTTTAATTTATTGCAATGTATGACTCTAAAAAACCTACTTTATGGTATACAATTTGGTATACGTTTGACCTTCACCGGGCCAACACGCCTCCCACCCACAGAGGAGCTAGATCTTGTTCTAACTCGTAACTGCACCGCTAATAATATTCTAGTTACTCCCCTCCATGTCTCTGACCATTTCTTTATAAAGTTCACTGCACACTCCCTGTAATCTCACCTCCATCCCCTAACCCTATTTCTTTCCGTCGTAATCTTCGTTCCCTCTCTCCCACTTGCTTTTCGTCCATGGTGTCTTCCTCCTTACCCACCACAACCCTTTACTCATCTCTCAACGTTGAGAAAGCTACTGAAAAGCTCTGTACAACCTTAACATCCTGTCTTGACAGTGTCTGACCTCTTACCTCTTGGCCTGCACGTGCTACACCCTCTTGCCCCTGGCTTTCTGAGACTTTTTGCGACCATCGGACCAAGCTAAGGGCTGCGGAGAGGAAGTGGCGCAAGTCTAGAGACCCTGTTGATCTCTCCAAGTATCAACATCTTCTTAACTCCTTCGCTACTGATATATCTTCAGCCAAAACCAAGTACTTTCAAAACAAAATCCAAACTGCATCTAACCCGCTTCAACTTTTCTCAACCTTCTCCTCTCTTCTCTGTCCCCCTCCACCTCCCGCCAATACCTCACTGACTGCTGATGACTTTGCCAGCTTCTTCACTGATAAAGTGGAGACCATCAGCAGGCAATTCTCTGCTCAACGCATCCCTGATCTCGCTCTTACCCCTTGCTATCCTCAACTCCCTTCTTTCTCTCCCCTCTCGTTGACTGATGTCTCCAAAATTCTCCTTTCCACCCGGCCTACTACTTGTCCCCTCGACCCAGTCCCTTCCCACCTCCTACAGGCTATCTCTCTGTCTCTACTGCCTCAACTCACACACATTATAAACACATCCATCACCACTGGCAATGTCCCCATCTCATTTAAACAAGCCGTGGTAACACCTTTACTCACGAAACCAACACTCGACCCCTCAGTGGTCAACAACTACAGACCAATCTCATGCCTTCCTTTCCTTTCCAAGGCCCTTGAAAGGGTAGTATTTAACCAACTCTCTTCCTATCTCTCACAGCACGACCTTTTAGACAGTCAGTATTCCGGTTTAAAGAAAGGAAATTCTACGGAGACCGCTCTCTTGTCTGCCGTCGAAAACCTATGGCAGGCAAGGGCTAAATCCTTGTCATCTGTCCTTATTCTGCTCGATCTCTCTGCTGCTTTTGACACTGTGAACCACCAGATCCTGCTGTCCACTCTCTCCAAACTGGGCATCTCTATAACTGCACTTAACTGGTTTGACTCTTATCTCACAGGCTCATCCTTTAAGGTATCCTGGAGAGGTGAGACATCCAGATCTCACCAGCTGACAATTGGAGTTCCTCAGGGATCAGTTCTTGCTCCTCTCCTCTTTTCTATATATACCACCTTCCTGGGTCCAATAATTAAGGCACATGGGTTCTCATACCATTTTTATGCAGATGACATGCAGCTTTATTTCTCTTTTCAACAAGATGACCCCACCATCTCTGCCCGTGTCTCTGCCTGCCTTCTGGATATCTCTTCTTGGATGAAAGAGCATCACCTACAACTCAACCTCTCCAAGACAGAACTCCTGGTTATACCGGCCCACCCATTGAACACCACCTTACCATTCAGCTCGGATCCTCAACTATAACACCCACCAAGTCTGCGAGGAACCTGGGGTTGATGCTCGACGACCAGTTGAAATTCACCTCCCACATCGCAGCAACCACTCGAACTTGCAGTTATGTGCTCTACAACTTCAGGAAAATCAGGCCATTCCTGTAATCTGCTAGTCCAAGCTCTGGTCATATCAAGACTGGACTACTGCAATTCTCTACTGGCCGGCCTTCCAACCAATGCAGTCAAGCCCTTGCAAATGATCCAGAATGCAGCTGCACGTCTAGTTTTCAATCAGCCTAAAAGAACCCATGTAACACCCCTCTTGATTACACTTCACTGGCTGCCAGTTGCTGCCCGCATCAAGTTTAAATCTCTGACACTGGCCTTCAGAACGATAACGGCAAATTCGCCCATTTACCTTAACTCACTGCTCCAGTTCTACATCCCCTCCTGTCATCTTCGGTCTGAAAATGAGCGACGCCTGATTGTTCCATCACAGCGAGGCACCAAATCACTTGCAAAAACTTTTACTCATTCGGTTCCCCTGTGGTGGAATGAACTGCCAGCCTCCACACGAACTGCAGCATCCTTCACAACTTTCAAAAAACAGCTCAAAACATTCCTGTTCCACATTTATTTGACTAACCAATAACTGTCTGACTATCTGTCGGTCAAAAAAAGTTGTTGTTGTTGTTCATTCTCTCCTTTGCTTACTCCAGCTTTTATCCTTCTAGTAGCATGGCCTTGTAAACTAACGGTACTGTTTAGCGTGTTGACAAAATGTTTATATGCTCTCCTACTTGTAAGACGCTTTGGATAAAAGCATCTGCCAAATGAGTAAATGTAAATGTAATTATATTTACTATATTGTAGAAAAATCCTGTCTAGCATTCAATGCAATGGTCAGAAATAAGATTATTAGTAACATAATATGTGTAAAAATATATACTATTCATATATATACCACTGTTTTGGCAAGAAAACATAGAAAGAAAACGCAAAAAAGTACACACTTCATCCTTCCCTCAAAAGAAATAGAGAAATTACAAAACACGTTTTCTAATTTAACAAATGTAAGGTTTAGATATTATATGTTTAGATTAAAGATTTAATAAGCTTGAGAAAAAGAGTCTTTTTAATATACTGTCATATTCATGCTGTTATTACTCCACAGTGACACTCATCATTTATTAAAAAATATTGGAATAACTTTATGTCCCCTCCCAAATTAAATTTACATCCTCAAAACCCACCTCAAGACTCTCCATGAGTCCATGTTATGTATTTAAAATTAAGTTAGCTTTGGCTTTGAGTGTTTGACATTACTTACACCCAAAGACCTGCCAAAAACATTCCAAGAGTCCCTTAAATAATGTTATTATTTATATGATTAATATAATATGTTAACTATTTTATTTGTGTAATATTTAAAACAATGAACACCATCTTAACACAATGATTATTAAATATACACAGACAAAAAATTTATTAGACACATGCTTTTATTGATTTTGCATCAAAAATGTCAATCATGTTCATTATATTAAATCACATATTATGGGTCAGATACATTGATATGGCATTAAGTTGCATATAACAACAGTTTCAACTCATAAATGTACTCCAGAAATTATATGTTTAAAAGCCATTGTAAAAAATGATGAGGTAACGTAAAAATAACCAAAACATTCAGTCTTCGCTGTTTAAGCAGGAACATCACATCCTTGCTGATCTGTAGGAAACATTTTGCTCACATCGATGTTGGCCCGTGAGAAAATCTCTTTGGCGTGGTAGATGGTTTCTGCAGGCAGAGTGCGTGTGCGTGAGAGAATCCAGGCAAAGTCGACGTGGAACAGCCTGAGAATATCAGTGCAAGAATACACAAGAGCCATACTGTTGTAGTCGGTGGATAGGACCCAGTAGGGGGCGTAGGGTGTGACTGCATCACAAACAGACAGAAAGTAAATTAAATGATGAATGCTTTACAAAAAAAAAACATGTTATAGAGATTTTTAAATGATCAAGTTCAAATCTTGACAACACATACTGTCCAAGTAACTTTTGTATGTCATTAATAGACTTACAGTAGGAAAAGCTGACTCCAAGTTTTGCCGGTTCCTTCATGTCCTGGACGACTGCTGTACCTTCTGCAGCCCTAACTTTACCTTTACTGTGAGATGAAAAATGTAAAAACCTTGGTCACTAACACATTTGTGAATGAATGAACTTTTGCATGTGTGGTAGGTTTGATTTGACAGTGATATACTCACTATGTCTGAACATTGAGAACTTGGATGGTTTTGTCAGGTCTGAGCATGTAGTTTGCCTCGATGCACTTGCCTCTCTCAAAGGATGCTGGGAGTTTTTCGATCTCATACCACTTTCCAAGATACTTTAGGTGAAAAAGTTTTTTGTTTAGAGTTTTAAAGCTTGCAGTGTTTTAAACAGTGTACACTATTACTGTTTTAAAATATAATCAATATTCCTACCTTGTTTAATTCAAAGTTTGGTTGGACCATTGGTGTTGGGCAAGGTCCCCAGCGAAACGTCTGAGCGGATACAAAGGGAACCAATAGAGGTACAAGTAATACAATCATGACCTTCATCTTCCCAGGAGCTGATGTCTCTGTGCAGGGAGGAGAAAGTCATTATTCATNTTGAAAATTGGAAAATAATATTTTCAATCAGCAAGCTTAGTGACCAGCTGAAACTAAATGTAAATGCGTAATGGTACAATTATTCAATACAGTAGTGCCGCCATCTTTCAGTACTACTGACGGTGACATCACAGGGTTGGTTGTCTTGCCTGAGTTCATCAGACACAATGGAAGAGACACTGTTCAATACACGACAGTGGAGGACAGATAGGGAAAGATGAAGACCGTGAAACATGGAAACTGTAAAGACATGGGCCATCGGAGGAAATATGTATAGTAATAAAAACTAAAAGGGGTTGTTATTGTATTTTACATGTATTTATTTGGTAGACGCTTTTATCCAAAGCGACTTACAAGTAGGAGAGCATATAAACATTTTGTCAACACACTAAACAGTACCGTTAGTTCACACGGCCATGCTACTAGAGGATTAAAGCTGGAGTCAGCAAGGGAGAGAATGAACAAGATTTTATTTTTTATTTTAGACACAAGACAGAGACAGTTATTAGTTAGTCAAATAAATGTGGAACAGGTGTGTTTTGAGTTGTTTTTTGAAAGTTGTGAAGGATGCTGCAGTTGGGGTGGAGGCTGGCAGTTCAGTCCAACAGGGGAAGCCAATGAGTGAAGGTTTTTGCAAGCGATTTGGTGCCTCGCTGTGATGGAACAACTAGGCGTCGCTCATTTTCAGACCGAAGATGACGGGTGGGGATGTAGACCTGGAGCAGTGAGGTAAATGGGTGAATTTGCTGTTACTGTTCTGAAGGCCAGTGTCAGAGATTTAAACTTGATGAGGGCGGCAACTGGCAGCCAGTGAAGTGAAATCAGGAGGGGTGTTACATGGGTTCTTTTAGGCTGATTGAAAACTAGACGTGCAGCTGCATTCTGGATCATTTGCAGGGGCTTGACTGCATTGGTGGGAAGGCCGGCCAGTAGAGAATTGCAGTAGTCCAGTCTTGATATGACCAGAGCTTGGACTAGCAGCTGAGAGGCATGCTCAGACAGGAACGGTCTGATTTTCATGATATTGTAGAGCACAAACCTGCATGTTTGAGTGGTTGCTGCGATGTGAATTTCAGCTGGTAGTCGAACATCACCCCCAGGTTCCTCACAGACTTGGTAGGTGTTATAGTTGAGGATCCGAGCTGAACAGTAAGGTGGTGTTCAATTGATGGATGGGCCGGTATTACCAGCAGTTCTGTATTGGAGAGGTTGAGTTGTAGGTGATGCTCTTTCATCCAAGAGGAGATGTCCAGAAGTCAGGCACGGGCAGAGGTGGTGGGGTCATC
>NC_079899.1:22494145-22499690 GCF_024868665.1 Triplophysa rosa | reverse complement strand
AGTGTCAGAGATTTAAACTGGATGCGGACGGTAACTGGCAGCCAGTGAAGTAAAATCAGGAGGGGTGTTACATGGGCATGCTCCGACAGGAACGGCCCGATATTCCTGATGTTGTAGAGTGCATACCTGCAAGTTCGAGAGGTTGCTGCTATGTGGGAGGTGATTTCATAATTTATAGTTGAGGAACCGAGCTGAATGGTAAGGTGGTGTTCAATTGATGGCTGGGCAAGTATAACCAGGAGTTCTGTCTTGGAGAGGTTGAGTTTTAGGTGATGCTCTTTCATCCAAGAAGAGATGTCCAGAAGGCAGGCAGAGACAAGGGCAGAGATGGTAGGGTCATCTTGTTCAAGAGTGAAATAAAGCTGCGTGTCATCTGCATAAAAATGGTATGAGAATGGTGCCTTAATTATTGGACCCAGGGAGGTGGTATATATAGAAAAGAGCAGAGGAGCAAGAACTTATCCCTGAGGAATTCCAGCTGTCAGCTGGTGAGATCTGGATGTCTCGCCTCTCCAGGATACCTTAAAGGATCTGCTTGTGAGGTGAGAGTCAAACCAATTGAGTGCAGTTCCAGAGATGCCCAGTTTGGAGAGAGTGGACAGCAGGATCTGGTGGTTCACAGTGTCAAAAACAGCAGAGAGGTCAAGCAGAATAAGGACAGACAACAAGGATTTAGCCCTTGCCTGCCGTAGGTTTTCAACAACAGACAGGAGAGTGGTCTCCGTAGAATGTCCTTTCTTGAAGCCTGATTGCTGACTGTCCAGAAGGTCATGCAGTGAGAGATAGGCAGAGAGTTGGTTAAATACTACCCTTTCGAGGGCCTTGGAAAGGAAAGGCAGGTGTGAGATTGGTCTGTAGTTGCTAATCACTAAGGGGACGAGTGTTGGTTTCTTGAGTAAAGGTGTTACCAGGGCTTGTTTAAATGAGGTGGGGCCAGTGCCAGTGGTGATGGAGGTGTTTATAATGTGTGCGAGTTGAGGCAGTAGAGATGGAGAGATAGCCTGTAGGAGGTCGGAAGGGATCTGGTCGAGGGGACAGGTAGTAGGCCGGGTGGAAAGGAGAATTATGGAGACATCAGTCTCTGAGAGGGGAGAGAAAGAAGGGAGTTGCGGATAGCAAGGGGTAAGAGAGAGATCAGGGATGCGTTGAGCAGAGAATTGCCTGCTGATGATCTCCACTTAATCAGTGAAGAAGTTGGCAAAATCATCAGCAGTCAGCGAGGTATTGGCGGGAGGTGGAGGAGGACAGAGAAGAGAGGAGAAGGTTGAGAAAAGTTGACGCAGGTTAGATGCAGTTTGGATTTTGTTTTGAAAGTACTTGGTTTTGGCTGAAGATATATCAGTAGCGAAGGAGTTAAGAAGATGTTGATATGTTGAGATCAGGAGGGTCTCTAGACTTGCGCCTCTTAGAAAGCCAGGGGCAAGAGGGTGTAGCACATGCAGGCCTAGAGGTAAGAGGGCAGACACTGTCAAGACAGGATGTTAAGGTTGTGCAGAGCTGATTAGTAGCTTCCTCAACTTTGAGAGATGAGTAAAGGGTTGTGGTGGGTAGGGAGGAAGACACCATGGATGAAAAGCAAGTGAGAGAGAGGGAAAAAACGGAGGTGAGATTACAGGGACTGTTGCAGTGAACTTTATAAAGAAATGGTCAGAGACATGCAGAGGAGTAACTAGAATAATATTAGCGGTGCAGTTACGATTCAGAACAAAGTCTAGCTGTTGTCCTCCTCTGTGGGTGGGAGGGGTGTTGGCCCTGTGAAGGTAAAATGAGGAGAGGAAAGCTAAGAAGTTGGCTGCTTGTGGTTTTTCTAGGTGGATGTTGAAGTCGCCTAGCATCACCAGTGGAGTGCCGTCTTCAGGGATAGAGGACAGCAGTGTGTCAAGCTCTTCTAAAAAGATTCCCAGTTGACCTGGAGGGTGATAGATGATAACACAATGTATTTTTGATAGATAAGTGATGGTGATTGCATGGCATTCGAATGATGACTTGCTGCAAGGAAAAGACAGAGCAGGGAATGAAGTCTGCCTTGTTGACAGATGACTGGCAGTTCCAGAGCCCTACAGCCAGACAAGCAGACTGTGGAGGGCTAAAAGAGTGACCGAAGATAGTGCTGAGGTCTCCGCTGTGTACGTTTGTAAGTGTGTCTATGGTGGACAGTCTGAATGTACTGGAAACACATGTTAGTAGCAAAACAAAACAAAACAATAGACAGTAGGAAAGTAAGTGAAAGAACTCGGTGGAGTCGCGCAGATAGAGCCGCAGGTCTTTACCTCTTTGGTCTTCACACCAGGAAGGCTGGACACTAGGGCTGCCATGTCAGAAATCAGTGCTAATATAATACAGGTTCCCTGATTACTTAATTGGTCAGTGATTGCTTCACAGCTGAGCACACTTACTAAATTAACAGCTCAAGGCTTCAAAATGACTAAAAGTGCTAGGTGAAAAGTAACTCAAGCTAGATGGCTAGGTGCTAACAACAGCTACTTAACAAACAACAGTTACCTTAAAAGCAGTGAAGGAATTTCAATAGTCCTTTGTTAACAAACAGCTACTAGTCCAGTTCAAGCATGCACATCAGGTTCACTACAACTACAGCTAGCTAGGCAGAAAGAAATGCTTCTCTCACATTTAAGTGTATATTTTGCTTAATATATGGCAAGTGGCAAATATTTATATATTATTCAATATATTGTATATATTTTAAATCCATATACCATTCTTGTAACGTGTAGCTATAGTAGACAAGTGCACAACAAGGACAAGCATTCCACAAAAGGTATTTAATAAATCCACAGCAGCACACGGAAGAAACCACAGGAACAGAACCACACGAAACCATAAATGGACAACCAAATGGGGCAAAACACAGGGCTTAAATACACAATGGCAAATGCAATCAGTGAGAACAGAAACAGGTGTGAACTAAATTAATAACTATGGAAACAACTGAGGGAACACAGGCAAAATGGGAAAACAGAACTAAACCAAGACAAAACATTACTGGAGGGCTCAGGAGGTTGACGAGGGGCAGGCAAAAGGGAGGAGCCTGGTGGAGGTCCAGAGACCAACCAGGACGGTGGCCCACGGTGGAGTCTCAGGAGGGATAGGGTTAGATAGGAGACGAGCAGACGGAGAGCCAGAGTGACACTGAGGATCCGTAGGACTAAGGCGGAAACAGTTGCTCAGGCGACCGAGGTGGAGGACGATCTCCGTAAGACCGCGGCAGAGTCAGAGCGACGAAGGATGAAGGTTGAGCTGGAGGGAAAGAGGAGCCTGACAGAGCCATAGGGGTGGAGTGACGAGGCGTAGCCGGAGGATTGGAGTCCCGAGGCAGCGGATGGTCGACGACTGACTAAGGCGGAGCCGGAGGGATGAGGAAGCTTGGTGGAGCTGGTGGTGAGGGGCCATAGTGGAGATGTGGGAGGCAGGAGCCAATGTGTGGCCAATGAATCGGATGGCCGAGATGGAGTCTGGGTCTCGGAGGCTGGAGGCGGAGAGATGGGATCATCCAACCCCGAGGTAGCTGGCGCCTGGAGATCTCGCGAAGCTCATCCGACCCAAAGGCGCTGGTATGCTGAGGGTGAGCTGAGGGATGTTCAGGTCCCAGCGGGTGCAGGGTGACGAGGGTGCAGCACATAACTGATATAGTTTCTACCTATAGAATCGCACAAATAACTAATAGACTCGTTTGGAGGTTGCATGCAAACTGACTTTGTTCAAAAAGCTGGCCCCCTCCGTTCGAATGGGCATAACGCCTCTGGATATGATAACACCTTACAACACAATACAACCAATGAAAGAGACACAAACTAACAAATAAACGCAATTAAATTAATACCTTTAACAAATAAAACATATATGAAAATATATGTTGGTTTCATTTTATTGTTTTTATATTATTCTTATGTGTTACACAGGTGTGTGCTTACTGTCTTCTACAAGTCAATAAGCACATTTTAGAAAATTTAATTAGGAAATTTGTAACTACAAAAGTTTGCACTACATTTTTGAAATCTATTCATACCCCGATGAACTCATTAACCTTATTATTCTTTATATTCATAATACAAAGGCAAAACAAACATGGAAACCTGATACTTGAAACCTGCTGTAAAACATTTTAGACATAGAATAACTATGTTTTCCTAACATTTTACATATTTGTTAAATTGGATAAATCAGCTTCTGACTATTAAGGTTGTTTGGAACTTTTACATGGTCACTTTATACAAGTAAAAATAAATGTATTGTTAAAGGCATTCTGTAGTACGCGTGAGGACTTCAATGCTATAAAAGGCGGATGGTGATAGCCTGTGGTTATACAATTAATAATATTAATAAAGGTAGGCTAAGTAATCACCGATAGGGCTGATGACTCAGACAGAAAGAAATATCATGCAGGCCTTCAGGTGATAAAAGGAGGAGAGAGAGAACAACAGGTACAAGTTTGTTGACAATAAACATGCAGACTGTAAAGCAATGATCAATTACCTGTAACGTGTAGAAAAAAAACTGTGTATAATGTAGCATTTAAAAAAATGTGTAAAATCCATCTCAGAACAAAATATACATAATCACTTAGATAAGTAATATAACATGATATTCATACATGTCAATTCTCTAGCAGAACTGCACATCTGCAGTAAAAGAGTGCAGATAATAAAAACGTCTGCACTCACCAACTCTTGGCCTCACGATTATTGCTGAGAGAAAGAACTCAAAGGTCATGACATGATATTTTTCTATGGCTTTATCATTTTAACTCTGTTTTTAACTCTGCAATTTTCAGTTCTGGGACATCATTAACTACATAGTAGGAACAATTCAAATAGTATTCAAAGGTGCCCTAGAAATGTTTGCCTTCGTAAAATTTTCAAAATATCTAATTTTGTGTTCAACAGAACAACAACAACAAAGTACATTCATTTCTTTCTACTATGGTAGTAAATGATGTCCCAGAACTAAAACTATCTCTTTTAAAGGATCCCTGGGTATAGAGCGATGTATGGCTTAATATATGAACAATGGCATTGACTTTATAATTGTGAAATAAAAAAACAGTGTAACTGTCACAGTATTCATAAACGTTGAAAAAATATTTTTACTTGGAGGCCGCCATTTTTTTACGTCAGAATCCGTGATGTCAAATGGTTGCGACCTAAACCTGTTCTCTTTCGCAACAGCGAAGCACACACGTTCCCTTTCTGTCGGTCTCTCGACGTTGTGTCGAACCGACAGATGGGTTCGTTCCTGAGAACCAATCGCTTCCGACTTCTTAGAAAAGGCCAATGAAAATTGGCGAATGAAATTTGCATGACGGACTCCGCCCCCGGAATCCGGGTATAAAAGGGAGACGGCGTGCCTCATTCATTCACCTTTTGTTCTTCGGAGCCTTCGCTCATGACCAACAGACTTCGCTACGAGACTGCCGGCTCTACGACGTGGTGCAGCGGACTGTCCCTTCCTGCAGCGACTTCCCCTGGGCGTCTCGGCGGTTCCAGAAGTGTTCGAGTTTTTTCTCTAAAAGAGCAAATTTCTCCTGCGT
>NC_079899.1:22409127-22494045 GCF_024868665.1 Triplophysa rosa | reverse complement strand
GTCCCCACTTCTGTAAGCATCTTCTTTGGCCTGACGAAGCTGTCTCAGTTTCATTGTAAACCATGGTTTGTCATTGTTGTATGTTAAGCGAGTCCTGGTGGGAATACACATGTCCTCACAGAAGCTGATGTAGGATGTCACTGTGTCAGTTAACTCATCCAGATCAGTGGCTGCAGCTTCAAAGACACTCCAATCCGTGCAGTCGAAACAGGCTTGTAAGGCCCGCTCTGTTTCGCTGCTCCATCTCTTTGCTGTTCTTGCTACAGGCTTGGCAGATTTAAGCTTCTGTCTGTAGGTCGGAAGAAGATGAACCAGGCAATGATCAGAGAGACCCAGTGCTGCTCTGGGAACAGAGTGGTATGCATCCCGTATTGTGGTGTAACAGTGATCCATAATGTTGCTGTCTCTGGTGGGGCATGTGATATGCTGCCTGTATTTTGGCAGCTCACGGGAGAGGTTTGCTCTGTTAAAGTCCCCAATAATAATAATTAGAGAATCCTGGTGTTGCTGCTCCTTGTCAGTGATGTAATCCGCCAGCTGTTGCAGTGCCGCGCTCGCACAAGCATGTGGAGGAATGTAAACATTCACGAGAATAAATGAGGAAAACTCGCGTGGCGAATAAAAAGGTTTGCAGTTGATAGAGAACGCTTCTAAGTACGAAAAGCACATCTTCTTCAGTGTTGTTATATCTCTGCACCAACCTTCGTTTATATAAAAACATAATCCACCACCACGTGTCTTCCCTGTTGACTCGGCAATGCGATCCGCTCTGAACAGCTGGAAACCCGGCAGATGTAACGCGCTGTCCGGTATGGTGTCATTGAGCCATGTTTCTGTGAAACACAGCGCAGCGGAGTTGGAAAAATCTTTGTTTGTCCTGGTGAGTAAGAGTATTTCGTCCGTTTTGTTGGTAAGGGAGTGGACATTCGCCAGGTGTATACTCGGCAGCGGGGTCCTAAATCCGCGTCGCCGGAGTCTGACGAGCGCACCCGCTCGCTTTCCCCGCTTGCGTCTTTTAGAGCATTTGTACAGAGCTGCCGCTCCTACGAGTAAAATGTCCAGTAAGACGTCTTGAATTTTCAAAATTAGGGAAAAGATTGATAGAAGGGCATTGCTTAATGTTAAGCAATTCGTCCCTGGTAAAAGTGATTAAAGAAGAGTAGCTTAAAACAGGAAAAACAAACAAAAAAGACATAAGTACTAGAGCACTCCAAACCGAGGCAGCCATCCGCGGCGCCATCTTGAATAATATTGATAATGATACACTACTTCGCGGCAGAACGGAAGATGCGTGACGTCATGTGAAAAGGGCGTATTGCAGGCAGCGGGGATTAAGGGGTTAACACGCGAGTTTATTTAAATGATAAAAAACAAAACAAAGACCCACGGTGGGGTATAACAAGACACTATAACAAAAAGACTCTTCAAAAAGATAAACAAAAACTTCCCACAAGGGGGCAAAACGAGAACTACAAATCATAAACGAAACCAAACTTCAAAACAGACAAGGTAGGGCAAGACTGAGCATAAACACGAGAACTACACGAACGAACAGCATACGGTAAACAGGAAACACTGGGCATGAACAAAGAAAAACCGGAAACGAGAAACAGGAAACAATGAACCGACACAGGACTAGGAATACACAGGGTTTATAAAGGGGAAAACAAACGAGGGATGATAACACAGGGAGGGTGACTGGCAGGTGACAGGGATCAAGCACTAAGGAGAAGCTAACGAGGTAACGAGAGGGCGGGGCTAGAAGACGCGACACCGGAGAGAACGCATATTATTGTCAAGAGGACAATAATACGTTTCTCTCCACACATAACAAGGGATCCTGCCGTGATTCTGCCACAAGATCAAGAAAGACATGACAAGATGAGGCAGAATCACGACAAAAAGGCAGCCAATAAGAGCCCTGAAAAGATACAATTGCTTCAATACTCTTTATGTGTACGATGTTAAAAATGATTTACTTTATTTTAGATGCTTTTATTTGTAACATCAATTGTGCTACTCTACAGTTTTTATTAGTTTACTTATATTTTATAAAGTGGAAAAACTAGAAATAAAGGAAATAAAGAAAAAGTGTTTCCAAACGTTTGACTGGTAGTGTATAAACATGCGTGAATAATATAACATAAAAATAAAACAATAATCAATAATAAACAATAATGATCTTCTTGCTTACTTGGTAGAGTGTAGTTAGTAATGCAAAGATCATTGGTTTGATTCAACCTGATCTCAGAGGATTCGCAACTATTTTACAAGGTGGCTAATTTGAACGAAGTCGAATGATGTGAATCGTACAAAAACGTATGATTATTAAAAAAAACAAGAGGCCTACTGAAGCCAAATTGCTCTAAAACATACAAATTAGATCATACAAATTCTTACAAATTAGCCTTGTAAAATACGAATAGTGTTTGTTTAACTTCAGGGTACACACATACTGATTAAATGTATGCAAAACTAAAATACACCGTAAGACGCTTCGACTAAAATCATCTGCTTGATGCATAAATGTAAATGCTTATCAACTTTTAAAAGAGAGGAAAACATCCTGCTGAAATTACAGGTTGTGCATCTAATCGAGCTGCCAAAATAGCTGTTTACC
The DNA here is from genome assembly GCF_024868665.1 of Triplophysa rosa. NCBI lineage: Eukaryota > Metazoa > Chordata > Actinopteri > Cypriniformes > Nemacheilidae > Triplophysa > Triplophysa rosa. Next base: position 22,491,425 of record NC_079899.1, on the reverse strand, counting down.
AAAACCATCAGCAAAACTTCACAAGCTAATACGTAAATATTACATTCTGTGGTACTACATTTGCCATTTGATGTCTATTGAAATATTTGTATCCTGAAGCAAAACCATTGGTGAACCACTCAATTAGAGTCTATCTTTGCATTTATGAAGTACGTAGATTTACAGCATTGGACGTTTTTCATTGTACTGTAAGACAGGCTGTTAGAAAAGATCTGAAATGAAGACATAATCCCTGCGGCGTCTTTGGAGTTCGTCTTATATTTCTGCAAAATGTACCTTGGCGAACAGTTGCCTTGGAGAGCACAACCTAACAATGTGGATGACAAAGTAATTAGCAGTACATGAGCTCAGTTATTTAATTCCAACGAAAGGGCATTAGCTTTAAACAAATATACAAAAGAGCAGCACATTGGACCTGTGATGGGGCTGTTGTTCTCTCTGAGCCATGTAATGAATGGAAAACGTACGCTCGGAGGAAACATGCTGGTCATGAGATGACCTTTTTCTTGCAGAGAGCAGTGGTTATAATAAAATATCTGAATTTACATTTCAAAGTGCTGGGAGAGTGTGGGAGAATGTTTCTTACTCTAAATATTTTTTGCTATATAGCACTAAAAGTGGTTCTTTGCTCGTAATCATAGGGGAACCACTTTTAGTGCTATATAGAACCATATGTTGGTGCTTCAAGTGGTTCTTCAGCGGTTCTTTGGGATGACTGAGGTGCTATATAGAACCACTGAAGAACCAAACAGTGCTATATAGTACCTCGGCCACCCCAAAGAACCGCTGAAGAACCTCTGAATAACCACTGAAGCACCAAGATATTTTTGCATTATCAATGCATTATCAATGCATTTTTTTGAGTGATGAAGATTTCAGAGAGATCTCAACATTAGCTCAGCACAGCAAGTTATTGTGGATGATACACAGCGCTTCTTAAGCATTAGGACTCGTTCTCACATTGATATGATGAATGCCAGCTTCCTCCTGGCTATCTGTACTGAACTGAAGGATAAGGAGGAATTTATAGCTACAAGAGAGAGTCATTTCTCAAAGGATGATCTCAAGTTGGGGTTTCTCTTCCATCGTGGCCTCTCGGGACCTATAGAGTCACTATAAATATTAAACACATCCTCCCCCTGCTGTGGAATATGTCTGTGGCCTTCAGCGAACATGAAATAGTGTTACTAAAATTGAGAAACATTCCTCACAAAACAAACGTCATTCGGCACTGATCATTACTGCACCTGCAGTCCAGAGTACACTTTCAAAAGGATGTGGTAAACAATAACACTTTTTTTGTTAAATAAAAGGGACAACACAAGACTGAGTTAAATGTGTTCTCCTTAACTAGACATTAAGATGTGTTAAAGGTGCAATGTGTAGGATTAAGGAGTATCCATTGACAGAAATGCAATATAATATACGTCTTCAGAGGTGTATAAAGAACTTACATAATTAAGCGTTATGTTTTTATTACCTTAGGATGAGCTATTTCTATTTACATACACCACGGGTCCCCTTACATGGAATTCACCATGTTGTTTCTACAGTAGCCCTAAATGGACAAACTGCTCTACAGAGTGCGTTTGGTAAATATGTTATCTCCTTCAGCAAAGAAGCGAAAACGTGACGACATCTTTGTCCTGTGTCATCCACCATAGTGCCTCGAAAGGGAGAGGCGTGAGGTGCCGTTGGTTGCTATTCGCAACCTTACCACTAGATGCCACTAAAATGTCCACATTGCACCTTTAAGGACAGATTGATTTTGTTTTTAAAACAACAATTTTTAGAGTGTCTGACATGTATATTATATATATTATACATAATATATTTGTATTTTTATGCAAAACCTGGGATAGTTGTCACACAGTGTCAGGGCTCGGGTCTAGCACTACTGGGTTTTGTCTGTCTGGTCCTTTGTTTGTTTCTGTCGAGCATTTGACAGTTGCCATGTGCTCCAGGACCGCGTGTGGGTGGCCCCGCCCCCTTGTTTCTATCACCTACTCTTTGTTTGATTCACCTGGGTTCCTCGTTAACTCTCATTTTCCCCAACTGGTTTCTCATTTTATCTTCTGATTATCTCCCCTTTTTATTCCCTGTGTGTTCAGCGTTCTGTGTCAGTCCGTTACCGTTTGTTTTGTGGCGATCGCTGGCCGTTTCATCCGGTGAGTCGATCTAGTCTTGTTGTCTCCAGTTTTATTTATCACCGTGTCTTGTCCAGGCTCCAGTGCTGCTTTCATCCTGTCCTGTTCTTGCTGCTCCTGCTTTGATTATCTTCGCTACAGACATCAAGTGGCGGCTATCTGCCGAGGAGGATCACCGAGGCGAGTCGAGCACTTCTTCCTCCGGGAAACCTCCCGCTGAGTTCACCTACGGATTTTTACAGCCGTATGTGTGTACGTCGTCCTAGGATTGGATCGTTGCCTTCAGCTAACGGACTGTGGCCTGGGTTCGGGACCGCGTTGTACGAATCCTCATCGGGGATTTACCATCGCTTACCTCTGGTTCGCCGGTTGCTGCGGACGTTCAGTGGATTACTATTGGGGGTTCGCCAGTTGCTGCGGACACTGTGTATTCACTTTTGGTTTTTCCCCCCGCTTGCTGCGGACATTCAGTGGATTACTATTGGGGGTTCCCCGGTCGCTGCGGACTCTCTGTGATGTAACTTTTGGTTTTTCCCCCGCTTGCTGCGGACGTTCAGTGGAATTATTTTTGGGGTGTTTCCCCTAACGGTCTATTGGCCGAGCGCTCGAGCCTTTGCCTTTCCTTTTTTTTGGATTTATTCTTTTGTCAGAGACTGTGTTCTGCCTTGTTCTTAAGTGAGTGATTTTCTCATTAAAAGCTTCTTGATCCTGCATCTGACTCCAGTGTCTTGCATCACAGAACGGACTGACCAATGATGGAGTCAGCAGGATCGGACCCCCTACGCTCTGCCCTTGCCCAACAGGGCGCCTTGCTCGGGCAACAGTCCACGCGTTTAAACGCCACCGTCCAGGAAATAGGGGCACTCAGCTCCCAGATGTCCGAGCTGTTTAGCCGCATGGAGGAGCTCCAGCGTGATCCCACAGCTCGTGCTACCTCTTCTGAACCCCATGCCAATAACCCCCCCATTTACAGCGGCGACCCGAATTCATGCCGAGCTTTCTTGTATCAATGTGCTCTCGTCTTCGTGCTTCAACCACGCCATTATGCTGATGAAGGATCCAAGGTGGCATATGTCATTACTCTCCTCTCCGGGACCGCTCGAGACTGGGCAGTGGCGGTATGGGAATCCAATGCGGCCTTCTGCTTACGATTCGAGGATTTCCGTAGAGAGATGATCAGCCTTTTCGACCGTACAGCCCAAGGGGATGAGGCGGCCGCCGAACTGGCTCGGCTGACGCAGAGGGGGCACTCGGTTACGGACTACGCCATTCGACTCAAGACCCTCGCAGCTGCTTGCGACTGGAATGACAGCGCTCTGCATGCACGCTTCTTGGATGGATTAGACCACACCATCGCCGATGAGCTGGCACCTCTAGATTTACACGCAGGGCTCGACGCGCTGATTAGTCTTTCAATACGGATTGAGAGCCGATTGTCCCGCCGCCGTCAGCGCAGCCTTACCAACCCTGGCGCCCATCACTAGCTAGACGGGCCCAAGCACCTTCTGATCCTGTCCTCCCCAGGAGTCCACCTTCTGATGTGGAACCCATGCAGCTGGGCCGCCTACGCCTTACCCCAATACAGAAGCAGCAGCGTCTGGCCCAGGGTCTGTGTCTATACTGTGGCAAGCCTGGCCACTTTGCTGTGCAATGTCCGGTAAAAGCCGGAGCCCGCCAGTAGCCCGGAGAGTCCTGGTGGGCGCCTTCTCCTCTTCAACCTCTCCCTCGAGTCGGACCCTTCTACCATGCCGTCTTCAGTTCCAGGGGGCCATTCATTCTGGGTCTGCTCTCCTCGACTCTGGAGCAGAAGGCAACTTTATTAGCACCGCTGCGGCCAGAGAATGGAGGATTCCGACCATTCCCCTGTACCAACTGGTGGAGGCCTGGTCTTTGGCGGGTAGTCGCCTCTCCAGTATCACCCACGTCACCCCTTGTGTGAGTCTGCTTCTTTCTGGCAACCACCACGAGAAGATTGTGCTGTACGTCCTGGATGCCCCGGTGAACCAGTTAGTTCTGGGGCATCCTTGGCTCGTCCAGCACAATCCTCATGTGGATTGGAAGACCAGTTCTCTATTAGCCTGGAGCCAATCGTGTCATGTGTCTTGTCTTGGTCTTGCCTCGTCTCCTGTCTCTGTGTCCTGTAATCCTCAGGTGCCGCCCGCTGACCTCTCCGGCGTTCCGGTGGAATACCACGATCTCTGCACTGTGTTCTGTAGGTCCCGGGCCACCTCTCTTCCTCCGCATCGCCCCTACGACTGCGCCATCGACCTCCTTCCAGGCTCTTCTCCGCCCAAGGGTCGACTTTATTCCCTGTCTGCTCCTGAAAGAGAGGCCATGGACAAATATATTCAAGAATCACTCTTGGCAGGGCTCATCCGTCACTCATCTTCCCCGGCGGGTGCAGGATTCTTCTTCGTTGAGAAGAAGGACGGCTCCCTTCGGCCCTGTATTGATTATCGAGGTTTGAATGACATTACTGTTAAGAATAGGTATCCCCTACCTCTTATGTCTTCGGCCTTTGAACTTTTACAGGGAGCCCAGGTCTTCACTAAGTTAGACCTCCGCAACGCATACCACCTCGTCCGCATTCGGGAAGGGGATGAGTGGAAGACGGCCTTCAATACACCCACTGGACATTACGAGTATTTGGTTCTCCCTTTTGGTCTACCAATGCTCCTGCTGTCTTCCAGGACCTCGTCAATAGCGTTCTGGGTGACATGATTAACAAGTTTGTCTTTGTGTACCTGGACGACATTTTAATATTTTCCCCTTCTCTCCAGGCACACACCCAGCATGTTAGACGGGTCCTCCAACGCCTACTGGAAAATCAACTATTTGTTAAGGCGGAGAAGTGCGAGTTCCATGCCGAGTCTGTCACGTTCCTTGGTCACATAATTTCCTCTGATGGTATCAAGGCGGATCCTGACAAGATAAGAGCTGTCGCCGAATGGCCTACCCCCGACTCTCGTAAGGGCCTCCAACAGTTCCTGGGTTTCGCCAATTTTTACCGGCGATTCATCAGGAACTTTGGCCTCACTGCAGCGCCCCTTACGGCTTTGACCTCCACCAAGGTGCCGTTCAGGTGGAATCATGACGCCCAGGTTGCCTTTGATTATTTAAAGTCTCGGTTTGTCTCTGCCCCTGTTTTGTCTGTTCCAGATCCTGCCCACCAATTTATTGTCGAGGTCGATGCATCAGATGTCGGGGTGGGTGCAGTTCTGTCTCAACGGTCCCCAGTTGATGGGAAGGTGCACCCCTGCGCCTTCTATTCACACCGTCTCAGCCCTGCAGAACGCAATTATGACATCGGTAATCGAGAGCTGTTAGCGGTTAGGCTGGCATTGGGTGAGTTGCGTCATTGGTTGGAGGGAGCAGCGCAGCCCTTCTTGGTCTGGACGGACCATAAGAACCTTGAGTATATCCGTTCGGCCAAGAGGTTGAGCTCGCGCCATGCCCGCTGGGCACTCTTCTTTGGCCTCTTTAACTTCACCCTCTCGTACCGGCCTGGGTCCAAGAACCTTAAACCTGATGCCCTCTCGCGTATGTTCGAGACCCCCGGGAGGGAACTTGCGGCCGAAACCATCTTTCCAAGGAGGGTGGTGGTCGGGGCCCTCTCTTGGGGTATCGAGCGGCGAGTGGCAGAGGCCGGTCGAGGGGTGCAAATGCCGGCAGAGTGCCCAGGGGGTAGGTTGCCGATGCCGGCTGCGCTGCGTCCTGAGGTCCTTCGATGGGGCATTCATCCAGGTTAGTCTGCCATCCAGGAGTCCGGGGAACGTCGACTGCCATCCGTCAACGTTTCTGGTGGCCGTCCCTGGCCTCTGATGTCAGACAGTTCGTGTCGGCCTGCCCCACTTGTGCTCAATGTAAGCCGCTCAACCTCCCTCCTGCTGGTCTTCTCCGTCCCTTGCCCATCCCCACCCGCCCTTGGTCGCACATTGCTCTTGATTTTGTCACTGGGCTTCCTCCCTCCGAAGGTAACACAGTGGTTCTCACTGTGGTGGATCGCTTCTCCAAGGCGGTCCATTTTGTCCCTTTACCCAAGCTACCCTCTGCCCGGGAGACCGCTCAACTGATGGTAGACCACGGCTTGCCGGTTGACGTGGTTTCTGATAGGGGGCCTCAGTTTTCATCCCGGTTCTGGAAGGAGTTCTGTCAGACAGAATCAGTTCAGACAGATCGAGGCCTCTGCGAGTCTGTCTTCTGGCTTTCACCCCCAGACCAACGGGCAATGCGAGCGGGCCAACCAGGATCTTGGTAGAATGCTCCGCTGTCTGACGTCATCTAACCCCAGCTCCTGGTGCTCTCAGCTCTCGTGGGTAGAGTACGCCCACAACTCCCTCCAGTCCAGTGCGTCAGGTATGTCCCCATTTGAATGTTCCATGGGATATAACCCCCCTCTGTTTCCATCACAGGAACCCGATGCTGCTGTTCCGTCCGCCCTGGCCTTCATCCAGCGCTGCCGTCGCACATGGAAGAAGGCCAGGGGGGTCCTGGCCCGGACCATGAGATGGACCAAGGCAGCGGCCGACCGTCACCGGTCGTCTCCTCCAGTCTATGTGTGTGGTCAGCGGGTATGGCTCTCCACCAAGGACCTGCCTCTCCGGGTGCCCTCTCGCAAGCTGGCGCCCAGGTTCATTGGTCCATACCGCATCACCAAGATGGTTAATCCGGTGGCTGTCCGGCTCAGACTTCCCCCCTCCCTTGGTCGGGTTCACCCTGTTTTTCATGTTTCTAGGGTCAAGCCTGTTGTTTCCTCCCCACTCCATCCTGCCAGCAATCGTCCAAACCCCCCTCCCCCTCGTCTAGTGGATGGCTCTCCAGCTTACACAGTCAGGAGATTACTAGATGTTCGTCGCCGGGGTAGGGGCGTCCAGTACTTAGTGGACTGGGAGGGTTATGGCGCAGAGGAGCGAAGTTGGGTTCCATCCCGGGATATCCTGGACCTGTCACTGATCGTGGAGTTCTACCGACGTCGAGGTGAGCCCCCTCCTCGGACGCCCGGTGGCGCCGCTGGGGAGTGGGGTACTGTCAGGGCTCGGGTCTAGCACTACTGGGTTTTGTCTGTCTGGTCCTTTGTTTGTTTCTGTCAAGCATTTGACAGTTGCCATGTGCTCCAGGACCGCGTGTGGGTGGCCCCGCCCCCTTGTTTCTATCACCTACTCTTTGTTTGATTCACCTGGGTTCCTCGTTAACTCTCATTTTCCCCAACTGGTTTCTCATTTTATCTTCTGATTATCTCCCCTTTTTATTCCCTGTGTGTTCAGCGTTCTGTGTCAGTCCGTTACCGTTTGTTTTGTGGCGATCGCTGGCCGTTTCATCCGGTGAGTCGATCTAGTCTTGTTGTCTCCAGTTTTATTTATCACCGTGTCTTGTCCAGGCTCCAGTGCTGCTTTCATCCTGTCCTGTTCTTGCTGCTCCTGCTTTGATTATCTTCGCTACAGACATCAAGTGGCGGCTATCTGCCGAGGAGGATCACCGAGGCGAGTCGAGCACTTCTTCCTCCGGGAAACCTCCCGCTGAGTTCACCTACGGATTTTTACAGCCGTATGTGTGTACGTCGTCCTAGGATTGGATCGTTGCCTTCAGCTAACGGACTGTGGCCTGGGTTCGGGACCGCTTTGTACGAATCCTCATCGGGGATTTACCATCGCTTACCTCTGGTTCGCCGGTTGCTGCGGACGTTCAGTGGATTACTATTGGGGGTTCGCCGGTTGCTGTATTCACTTTTGGTTTTTCCCCCCGCTTGCTGCGGATGTTCAGTGGATTACTATTGGGGGTTCCCCGGTCGCTGCGGACTCTCTGTGATGTAAATTTTGGTTTTTCCCCCGCTTGCTGCGGACGTTCAGTGGAATTATTTTTGGGGTGTTTCCCCTAACGGTCTATTGGCCGAGCGCTCGAGCCTTTGCCTTTTTTTTGGATTTATTCTTTTGTCAGAGACTGTGTTCTGCCTTGTTCTTAAGTGAGTGATTTTCTCATTAAAAGCTTCTTGATCCTGCATCTGACTCCAGTGTCTTGCATCACACACAGGCTATAGTTTCTCAATAACTTTAAGGTTTTGAGTGAAAAGTTCAATTACACAAATGTGCTCCATCAACACTTTGATATCAAACATTTAAACATTATGTAATTAGTTTTATTATTTTATTTAATCCTCCAAACTAAAATGAATTCATTTGAATTATCATATTAAAGGAGCAATGTGGGATTTTTAGGAAGATCTATTGAAAGAAATGCAATATAATATACAAAACTATTTCTTCAGAGGTGTATAAAGACCTTACGTAATGAACTTTTATGTTTGTATTACCTTAGAATAAGTTATTTCTATCTACATACAGAGCGGGCTTACATATATTGAATTTCGCCATCATGTTTTGTAAAGTAGCCCTAAAAGGACAAACAACTCTACAAAGCGTGTTTCCTCTTCCCTGCGGTACGTAGTTCGGTTGTCCCGGTTGACTTTACAAAGGGACTAACTTACTCCTAACTGCTATCTTGCTGTCAGATCAAAAGCCTTTAACAGCGTTGCTATTTACTGTTAGCTAGCTCTGCCCTCAAACGTGCTGTGCAATGCACATGAAATGCTTAGCTTTATCATAGCTTAGACCACGCAAATAATAATGCAAATGAATATAATAAGCGAAGACGACACGAGTATATACAAGCAGCACACTGGTTCAAGATAAACAATGACGCTCAACACTGTTCCGTTACAAAGCTAATATTACGACAACCTCATATCTTGGTTCTAACAAACAGAAAAACCAATGTTAGTCAAATACTGATACGAATCAAAGCAACCTCCTAGGGGGTGCACTTTTAGACGAACTTTCGCTTCAAAGTCTCTCTGCTGGAAAGTATCTCCATAGATATCTGTGAGTATCTCTGCTAAAAGCCGTAGTACAGCGGGTCCTAACGCGTCTCTGCTGGAAAGTATTTATAATATTAACGCAGGTCCTAGCTCCTGCCTGACTTTTATCCTTCTTTTTTTACTTAAAATCCAGAGACCCTTTATTTTATGTAATAAACAAGACATCGTACAGTCTTTCTAATGCCCGCATGATCTCTTCCCTGCATCAACATGAGAAGACGCGTTGTCTCAGCCGACGACATCTTTTTGTACTGTGGTGGCCACCGTCGTGTTTGGACTGAGAGATTGGTTGCAATTCTCAAACTCACCGCTAGTGGCCGCTATAAATCCCACTCTAGACCTTTAACACAGCTGTTGTGTAAACAAGTGAACAAGTAACAATTGCTGGTATTGTGACATACCCCTTTTTGTGTGACAACATGCCCCACTATTGGGCCACAGTCTTACCCTATACAGTTAATACTGTTCACCAGTTGTAAAACAAAAGGTCAATCTAATATGTGAAAAGCTTGAAGACATCACAGCAGAACTACAACATCTACCCATAGAGCCTCTGCCAGCATAACGGAGCCGTTTGAATGTGATTTATCTGCAAGCCATTTTCATCTCAATCTAAACCCGCTTTAGGTCTAACCCAACGTTAGTAAGACGTCTGGTGAGTGATCTATGTAGCGGCCATTAGCCAGAAAGATCCAGAGAAAGCCCTTTTCTCTGACCTTTAGTGCTGTTTCTCATCAAACCATTGTGGGAATCTGGGCCCGTATTCACAAAACATTTTATCTTAACACTAAGTGCTCTCCTAAACAGCATTAGAAGTTTTTAGTTAAGAGTTTCTTCTTAAAATCTATTAACAACGCTACTGAGAGCAACTTTTACTAAGGAACAGAAATAAATGTTAAGCTCAGAAAAAGGGCGGGGTTGACATCGTTGCTATGGATGATGTCAGCAACTTTACTGACTATGACCACAGTGATTGGCTGATAGAGGATGGGTCTCTGTCAGTCATTTTAGAGTTAATTTACAAAAACAGATAACTACAATTTTTTTCAAAATTCAAGTTTTTATTGTGCATTCCAATTGATATCAATCAAACCGTTTGTTTTTTATTGTTTTTATTAAGTAACAATAACTTGAAACACAAAAACACAGCTAACAAATACAATAAAACACAATAAACACATGATAACACAATAAACAACATGATTTTTGAATTATTTTTAAAAAGTTATCTTTAGCAAATAGCTATGTTCATTTAAAGTATGTATGAAGTATATGTTCAGCTAATTGTAAGCATTTTGCATGCCTCATAAACAGTTAGCAGATAATATAGTGTTTAAGGTTAAGCTCATTGTCATGAAATCTCTCGAAAACGTTTACGTTTCAAGGTAGACTGCCGGTGTTACAGCCATTTTAGGATTGTTGTGAGTTGGTCTTAATGACTTGGGAGTCTTTTTCACTACTCCTAACGTCTCACAGGTTGAGGAGCTAGTTTTAGCGCTAAAATGCTTTGTGAAATACTCTTAGCAAAATTAAGGAGTTTCTCCTAAATCAGCAAGTTAGGAGCTACTTTTAGCCTTTAGATGTTTTGTGAATACGGGCCCTGATCTAAAAACATTTGAATCTATAAGTGCAGTCAGTGTGAATCTCAGTTCTGCCATACAATCATTTATTTATGAAACTTATTCAGTGCAAATGCACTAGACATTCTGACATGTTTCTGTTAGCGGAGTTGGCAGATAGAACTGTTTTTTAAAATGTCCACATATGTTTCAAAAACCAAACAAGCACAGATCGAGTTTGGTAAGTGTCCATAAAGTAGCTTGTCAAAAATATAGTTTTGACATTGACATTGACAATCCATTCTAGTGAACAAAATACTGCATCATTATTTGCACCAAAGATCTGTTAAATATGCACCATAAATTCACCTCCTCCCAGGACAAAAGAGATGTCATACCTGTAACGGTTGATTTCAGACACATGACTAGCAGATCTCAAATCAAATAAATGTAACTGATAAAACAAATAAAAAAGGTTCAGTATTGGCTTATTTAACTCTAAATGTATTAATTTTAAATGTCTGCTTCTCTCACAGATTGGCATGAAGAAAACGTCCATGTTACCTGAGAGATATCAATGAAACTAAGCTGCAAACAGGAAACCAACTCCCAAACAAAGCGTGATGTGCAAAGCTCTTTTTATGAGGGGAAAAGTCTAACAGCCCCCTTAAGTGCAGTCAGAGATGCTCCAAAGCACACGACCTAAAACTTCCCCTTTATAGCAAACATGAAACACAATATCCATAGTGTCAAAAGACGGTAACCTTGAAGGTGAAACTAACGTGCCCTGGTGCCAAAAGAACCACGCCACCCTTTTAATAGCACATTCACACCACCATTCAAGCTACAATTAATATAAACGTAAGGCTAAATGTAATGTTAGGTAATCTAAAAGAAATATTAAAGAAGAATATGTGAATAGGAATTGGATCACACAAACTAAAACCACTGAACATTCTTAAAATGACCTTACACTCACACGGTCCAAGATACAAAATCAAAAAAGTCCAATAAAAAGTCATCATATTCTTTGAAGCCTCAGAACTGTCTGATGCCAGTACATGTCATTTTAAACTACTTTAGATATAAAGACACATCTTATATAAGAGAAGATGTGATTTCAATCTACCAAAGAAAAATGAAACACAGGAGACTTTAGATGTTCAATGCTTTCATTTCAAATATACAAGCTTCAAGAATCTTTACTGATCTTCTTTCGACACCTTTAATATACAGTCTTAAATCTTACAACACATGAATTTCTTCCATTAGAAAACAACATTTTTATTTTAAAATATTTTTGAAATGGATGACCAAATAACGATGAAAAACCAGCCAAAAAGAACCCTGAATATGTGGGAACTCCTATAAAACTCTTTGAAAAGCTTCCCAGGGTGAGACCTTGAGAAGCTGAATGATAAAAAGCCAAGAGACCTTGCCAAAATATAACACAGTTTTGATTTATTTTACAATTTTATTTGCTGTTTCTGCTAACAAGAACAAATCATGTGCATTATCAGAAAACGTGCATCAAAATATAACTATCCAGTCGACATAATCTAAAATAAGAATACTTAAAACGAGTTGGTTAAGAAAGCATGAATATATTATTTCGACATCAGTTCTCACATGTGATCTTTCCCACCAAACAAAGGCATGTCCAAATGACGTCTTTTCTACATCATTGGTGACGTAGAAGAGACGTCCCCTGAGGAGCCAGAATGAAAGTTTTTACAACGTCTTTTTATGACGTCTTCTGGACTTCTGATTTTGATGTTCCGGTGATCTCTATAATTGCATTGAATCAATATCACTTTTGCACCTGCAATTAATGTTGAAATGTATTAAACCACCATTATTGTGATCAGTGTTTGCTTTAGTTGGGCTCTTGACCGTTACATTTCACTTATAAGTTAGGTTTTCTTTAGCCATTGAGATAATGTGTTAAGATACATTTGTTGTGGCAAAGCAAACAAAGCTAAATGAATAATTAGTGTTGGTTCACAATATGTGTAATGGAATGACTACACTCACTAGCCATAATTGTGTTGTATTTTTGTGCAAGTTATTATTGTGGTATGCAGTGATATGGATGTAAGATTTTTTTGGGAATTATTCACAAACTATTAAACAGCTTGACGAATTAGACACACATAGACATGAAGAATCAATGTATGAAACTCAACAATGGTGACAATCATCAAACTAATTCAGATAAAAAGATCAACTGCAATGCATGCTGGGAGTCATGAATGAGTTTTGTACTATGATGTTACCCAGCATGCATTGCAGCCTGAGGCTTTCTTTTGTTGATTTTCACCATTGTTGAGTTTCATACACTGATTCTTCATGTCTATGTGTGTTTAATTCAAGCTGTTCAACAGTTTGTAATTCGTAAGAAAATCTTCTATCCATATCATTACATGCAGTAACCTCATACCACAATATTAATTTGCACATAAATACAACACACTTACAATTACTGAGCATATTCATTTTAAAATAAATATTGTAAGACAACATATTTTATTCATTTAGCTTAGTCTTCCTTGCCATAACAAATGTATCTCAACTCTTTGTTTCAATGGCCAAAGAAAACCTAATTTATAAGTGAAATGTAACGGTCAAGAGCCCAACTAAAGCAAACACTGATCACATTAATGGTGGATTAATACATTTCAACATTAATTGCAGGTGCAAAAGTGATATTGATTCAATGCAATTATAGAGATCACCGGAACATCAAAATCAGAAGTTCAGAAGACGTCATAAAAAGACGTTGTAAAAACTTTCATTCTGGCTCCTCAGGGGACGTCTCTTCTACGTCACCAATGACGTAGAAAAGACGTCATTTGGACATGCCTTTGTTTGGTGGGTTTCTTTGAGTGGCATTATTGACCCGAACCTGGAAAAAATAGAGCCGCGCTTCCACTCCAGAAAGCTCAAATCTTTATGGATCCTCTCATTCCTGGATCAAGAAATAATCCCACTTGATGGTAAAATTTCTCAGAGGATTTAAACCCTTTGAAAGCGGTGATTGACGAAAGCAACCTTTTCTGTTTTACAGCCACATGACATTAGATTAACTAATAAAAACATCAAGCTGTTATGTTCATAATGCTCGACATACAATGCGCAAATAAGATACGGTTGTAGCATTTCTATGATATATAAATAATTAATAACACGACGGTGCGCTACAAATCCTACTCGATTTGAACAAAATAATAAAAACGTCTTTTCATGTCTAATCCTACCATGACGCTTAGAGAATTCGGAAAGGGAATGGAGAATATACAAATGCACAAAAAAGGACAGATTTAATCATAAATACAGGTATTGATTCATGAACAATATGGAAAGCCGTTAGCAGACGCTTGCACTGGAGAGCTGAGACATTATTAAAATGAATGGGTACAGAAATCGGCCCAGACATCATAGAGATAGCTATTTAAATCAAATCAATACACACTCACTGCAGGAGAACACTTTTAACATAATAGAAAATGAAAGGCTGATATTAATAAACATTGCTTATACTGCATGAATAGACTGGGGAAGTGTAAAACAAGTTTTCTTGGAGACTCAGATTGAGATTGCAAATACTCAGAATTATTTGTCATAGCACAGATAAAAACACTATGTGTGCACTTACAACAGAAAACTCTTCAGTTGATTAATATGGATTCTTTGTTTGTTATATAACACACTGGGTGCTAGTTTGATGTGATTACATGACAAGCGACAAGAGATTTTGTCTATCGCTTGGATTTATTTGTCTGCTATGCAACAATGGCAAGCCCAGACCACTGTCATCCGATGTTCTGCATTTTGTGTCAAACTTTTCCAACCATAGATTTGTTGGCAAACACAGATTATCGAAAACATTTTGTGTGCTCTGTGGAGACCCTACACCCCACAGAAACCCCAAATCCCTTTGTGGAGGAACAATTAAATATAGTCTTATTGGCACAATCTTAAAAATGGCTTTCGTAATGAGACTTCAGTCCTCTTGAATTCTGAGCAATCATTTGCACCACAGCGCCCAAATTTATTCTAGTTAATTCTTTAATTACAGCAATCATGTGCTCTGCCACATTGACACAGGTTGCGATGCGTAGGGCTCCGTTTAATTAAATCCACTATAAGGTTCATTTGGGCCCATTTCATAAGCTCTACTTAGAATGTATTTTTTGTAAGACTGAGTAAAATACCTTCCCCTTATTCAGCGTGTTCTCAATCGAATTTATGTAAAAACAAACATTTAGCGCATGAAGAACTTTAGAGACAGACAGTACTGCAGGAACCACCGCAACTCCAGATCAATACAATCCCACAGACCGATACAGAATGTATTATGTTAAAAGTGTTCTCCTGGTGTGTTCCAACGAATTTCAGAAATCACACAAAACAGAATAAAACATGTATAATGACAAAATAGGTAAATAAACATGTTGATCTCATTTAATAAACCTAGAAAGTCAACACATGAGATGTATACTATTTGTAAATGTTAATGAGATCACATTGTTTTTTCTGAACTCTAACAAAGGATTGTTAATATTACACAGCTGCCACAGTAACCTCCATATGTTTACCATATATAGACGGTCAGTGGTGGAAAATAACTAATTACAAATACTTTCGTTACAGTACTTGAGTAAATATTTCTATTTTTTATACTCTCTTAAGTATAATTAAATTGTGGTACTTTTACTCCTACTTGAGTAGAATAAAAACAAAGTATTCTACTTCGCTACATTTATTTCTCACTAAAAGTAAAAAGTACAACGGAGAAACAGGGCGAGTTTGCGTTTGACATGCACTTTTCAAACTACAGTACTGTGTCCGTGGAGCCCTGCACTTCAGACAATAACTGACAGGTCTTATTTTGGGGCAAAACCAATCAAAACTTCCAGTTCAGCTGGGGGGCGGGAAGCTTAAACCGCGCTTTGACTTCAATCACTGGCGCTTTTGAATTAGCATCGCTAACGTTTCAGTGCCTAGTTAATGTTTGCGAGCTTTGCTCATATTCTGATTGTAAAATTGTGATTAAGTCAGCTCCTGAAATTGGTCATACCATTGGTATTACCAGAGCAGCAGCTGAGGTAAATAGAAAACTCGGCTCATATAAGGACGTGATTATTGCATTGACAGAGCGAGGAGGACAATGTAAGTGTCTAACATGCATACACGCTCTTTATTGGTAAAGGTGACCCTCTTTAACAATGCATACCAAATGTACGAAGCAAACTTCATACGAAGGCGAAATAACCTCAACATTAACAACAAAGAGCGCTTGGTTTAGCTCTCAGTCAGGGGTGACAACGACATAACTCGCACCTTAATCACCATAGTTCTTTATTCCTACTGTATGACTAAACTTGTTCATCGGTTTAAGTTACGCGTCTTCATGCTTGGACACTGGATGCACAAGACCGCGTTTCTGTCTTGGCTCGCTGTATAATATAACTTATGAGTGTGAGCAACGGGAAATGGTGAGAAAGCGGCGCATCCTGCGTTTTCCACGAGTTTTAGATGTTAATGACCCCTAAACAATACACAGAGATGGACACGTCCCACCCGCAAATTACGCCTGTGAGAGTATCTAACTGTTTCACAAAAACATAGTGGTCGCAATAAATCCGTGCAGATTGATTTAATGTCAGATTATTGCTGTACATACACTGTTTATGAATACTACTTTTGTAATCGTATTTTGCTCTCTTTTGTTTTATTTCAAGATGTTTCATTCATTCGTAATATTTCTCTTACGTCACTCCCAAGGATTCTCCCAGGGTCCTAGTGTATGTAGGGTTATGAAAAACTTTAAAAAGAAAACAACGCTTTCTCTTGACAAACTAAATAAAAAAGACATAGAATTCGCATATATTTAGAATGATGAATATACAATGCACTGTGTGTTGCTTGTTTATTTTGCTCCAGAGAATGATCTAACTGTGCGTTCAGACCGCCGCCGTCGAGAGCGTCAAAAATCGCTCTGGCCGCCCTGACAACAACGCTGCAGTTGAGTCTTGGGCGCGCTGACGCTCTGACGTAGATCGAAATCTTATCTTGTATTTAAAGGGGCCCCAAGCAAACAAGCTTGTTGATCTTGTGCAGACTGACCACAAGAAATTGATCGGTGGAAAGAACTTTATTGTAGTTACACATTTGCTATCGAAATAAATAGGGATGCACCGAATGTTCGGCCACCTAAAATGTTTGGCCGAAAATAGCAAAAAACTTAAGTTCGGTGTTCGGCCGAATGTGTGAAATGGCCGAATAAATTTTACCGAACATGACTCGTGATACAATCAAGCAGCAACCAGTGCAGAGAGAGAGAGAGAGAGAGAGAGACAGAGACAGAGACAGAGACAGAGACAGAGACACGCGTGCGCTTTATTACTGCTGCAAACATTTTGGCAGTGCGTGTGTGTGTGTGGAGCATTTTAAAGTGTCAGAGAAAGACACAGAACGGGACTTGCCGCACGGAAGTAAATTTCCGAATGAAAGCGTCTTTACCGGTCGGTAATTTACATCAGACGGAAACGGGCTGTCTGACAGTTGCCCCGCCGCTCGCGACATCCTTTGACATCATACAGTCGTCGCATACACACAGTTCCCTGAACTAAACAACTTGTCAAAGTATGTTCTGTGCATCCCAGCCACGACTGCACCTTCTGAGAGAACGGTCAGCTTTTGTGGGCGGAGTTTGGAGGAGAGACGTGAACTGAAATGGTTGTCAGTCAGCAATGCATCAGTCAGAATTGCTTGCATTGGATGTTTTTTTTTCTCAAATTATTTTGCAATGTAGCCTATAATAATCCAACAGTTTTCTTTTATTCGTATTTTTAGCTTATAGGCCTAATGTGGAATGACACTTTTTAATGAAGTGTTTTGTTGTAGGGGTACAGAGTAACTTACATTACATTCTTTTAGCAGTCAGTTATAGGCCTAATTAATATAGGCTATTCATGAAGGGAGAGGGCTCAATTTTTGTTTGAATTTACTTTGTTTTGCTCAATTTTATATTAAGTTGTATTGTATTTTATTGAAAAGCAAGACAAATTTCAAAGCACATTTTGACTATTCAGTTTGTGCAATAGTGAAAAAAATAGCTTAATAAATAGAAGAAATGCAAAAAAACATGTTCGGTGTTCAGTATTATTCGGCCTTCGGCCAAGTGTTTCACATCATGTTCGGCTTCGGCCAAGAATTTTCATTTCGGTGCATCCCTTGAAATAAACCAATTAAAAGCCATTTGTGTGGTGTGGCTTTTGTGTTCATGGTTAAGTGCTAGTCTAATTTCAACATTATAGGAGACATTTACTAGCCCTGGTCTTTAATTAACATTAATTTGTGTGCAGCCTACATTACAAACTCTCCTGGTCGAAGTGTAACGTTAGCTTTAATGCAGTTGGTCAAAGCGGTGTTATTTTGAGCAAATGAATTTCATTCCTGCTGGAAAACAAGCGTTCTAGTGGGAAAATGTTGCATATAAATCCTTGAGGAAAAAAATAGGCAGAAGTGACTGCTTTCATTTTAAAATATGTAAAAAAAATTGCCACAGCTCTTTACAACACCTATATGTCAGAAATATTCTGCAGCAGTAACACTGTTTTGCATGCTCTGGCGCTAAAGTTAACATGAAATTCCCGCTTATTTACAGAAAATGTATAACGTTAATGCACATCATCAGCAACTCACCAGGAACACAAACAATCTCAGACACCTTGGTCCACACATAATTTTTTTTATTTATGTCCCTGTACGTAAACAGGGACGCGTCGTATAGGATTGAGAAGCCCGCAATTATCAACTTCTCCTCCATTTTGCTTGGTAACTAATGTGGTCGGAACCAAAGTTTACAGGGCTGCTTTCTCTGGAATCATCTCAAGCGATGGACTTCTACGTTCCGATTGGTTGCCGCCGAACCGCGTCATAGCTCATTACCATAAAGTTGACTTGATTTCAACTCTCCTCGACGCCCTCAATGGCCAAGACGCGCCGCTCCTCGCCGCCAGCTCACATTGAAAATAAATGACTTCCGGCCATTTTGACGCTCTTGGCGGCGGTGGTCTGAACGCACAGTAAGTCTACACGTTATAATATACTATGCTTTTAACCACAGCTATAGAGCTGTAGTTTTAACCACACATCTTTGTAATGCTGTTTGCGGATGTTCATTGCAACAATAGTTTTGGGGCACATTTCAATTATTATTTTTTACTGGCACCTTTATTTTCACAAATTTTGAATCCCTTCACTTTTATTCTCATAAAACCATTCAAATGATGTTACTTTTGAAATAACTTACTTTTGTGGTTGCGTTGCTTCTTATCAGAAAATATAGTATTTAAAAAAATTCTATACTGCTGTACAGGCTGTGTTGTACAGGCTTAAGCAAATACCAGAGAAGAACACAGATATATGTGTGTTTATCGTCTTCATATTGCATCAGTCAACATCACAAGTTTTCTGGCTCTGTAAGTCTCACTTGTGGTCTTTATGTAAGTGCCCTCCAGTGAATGAATTATTACATAAACATGTTTACCTCTCCATAATGCTCACAAAACCCCATTAAAATAGAAAAACAATAGTCAAGTACTTTGTAACGCAGCAAACTACTTATCTACTCTTACTTGAGTCATATTATTTTTCAGTACTTCTACTTGTACTTGAGTAAAATATTTCTTAAGTAACAATACTTTTACTTAAGTACAATTCTTCAGTACTCTTTCCACCACTGTAGACGGTTTCATCTTGACAACATAAACAAACATTACTGTGCATGCGCACTTTTATGACTCCAACTTAACTTCCGGTACAACACAAACAATAGAGTGCATGTAGATTATTTCAGATAACAATCAAAAGAAACCGAGAAGAACTGTTACTTGGCTAAACTTGCCTCTTCAATATTTTGAATTTAGACTCCGATACCAAGCTCAACCGCTAGATGTCAATGTACCATACGGTTTGTTTAAATGCGACCAAACTGCAGGACCCATTCAACATATTTGTTATTTAATAAAATTAACATACAACAAAATTCAACAAATGGTTTATTTAATAAAGTTATTATACAATAAAATAATAATATAAATTAAATAAAATATAAATAGTTATATTATTAGACACTAGCCAAACACGAACCTGATGTTAACTGGGGGTCAGGCGCGCCAATAGGTCCCTGCTTACTTTACATGATTAAAACACACTGAATCTGGCAACTGCTTCACTGAACTGCAAGCATGTATCCTAAATCCATTCAAACACTTAAATCCAGCTGTTGTTAATGCATTTAGCGTGCAAATCATTAATCACAAGAACAGACTGTTTGCATGCACAAATATGCCTATGAAATACAGTATGTGAATAGTAGATTGAATTTAGTACCTTGAATCTTTAAACCAGTCGCTATGCAATCAATCAGCTTAGATCTCATAATCATTACTGCACCTCGGTGGATTAACTCACACAACCCATTTTTCATTTACGAGACGTGTGAACAAATGTGTGTTTACATTCAACAAAGGTTTGTGCACATCATTAAAATGCCGGGCATCAGTGAACAATAAGTGTGATGGTTTATATTCAGGTCATAATATTTATCGTTTATAACTGCACAGGTTATTTGAACACAAGGTTTGATCAGTTTTTGTTATGAGGGAATATCAGCCTATGCTGGGAGTATTTCCATATACCACCTGAAAAATCCAATGGGATGAGTGTTAAAGCAAACTGAAAAAAATGTATACCTTGAATCCATCCATAAATGTACATGAAACAAAGATCAGTTATTAATATACAAAATGGAAAAACTGCAGTTTGACAAATATGCACTGGCAGTTATTTTCTGCATGTCCTCTGTTGATAAAATAAGCAATATTTAAAATATTCTTCATCATAATTTAACTATTTAGTGCAACCTTTCAAGTTAGTACACATGCATGTTTCATATTTTAGTAGCATAAATTGTTGATTTGTCCCAAAGAAAACAGGTTACCTATTTAAATAATATCTCCTTCCGAAACGTTGTCTCTCCATATTTCGTGATTTTTATGTTTTGCCATCGTTACTGTTATGTGTGTCACTTTTGTTGTTTATGTTTGTCACAGTTTTGCAAATATCTAACCAATAAAAATTCTTAAAAATGCTGGTCAACTTTGACAACAGAGTATATAATCATGTAAAAGGTGCAGTTTTTGATTTCCTTAAACACAGCGAATTTGGACAACTAATGTAAGGACAACAACAAGTTTCAGAAGGACAACGAGGATATTATACACCAAACCAATTTGCCAAGATTATACACATAAAGATGACTGTGATTTTGCCAAAAAAAGCCTGTTTTAAAATATTTAGTTACTTTTTGGAAAAGCATTACTGTCAAACAAACATACCCATAATGCTATATCTAAAAAAACTGTGTGAAATTGTAGCCATGGAAACCAAATACCATGCAGAGTGCAGACTAGGGTTGGGTATCGTTTGGGTTTTTTATGATACCGGTGCCACATCGATACTTTTAAAACGCTACCGGTGCCTAAATCGATACTTAAAAAAAGCCACAAAACATGACATTAAAGAACAAAATGTTCAATTAAAAATATTTATTAAGTAATAAAAATACACAAATTCACAATTAAAGTGAATGTGAAATGAGCATGTACACTAACATTGCGAGAAAGATGTTATAGTGTTTACTGTTTACCTTTTTTACCCTCCAGCTACAACTAAATGCTCGCCATAGTTGTATTAAATATGGGCAGAAAATGCGTTGAATATATCAACAGATTAAGTCCATTTACATTATATGTGCATTATTTTAAAAACAGACAGTATGTATAATTAATAATTATAATTATACGCCTATACATGCAGTCAGAGTAAAAAGCTTGACAGACTGCATTGTCTAGAGATCAGACTGACAGATGCTATAAGGTTTTAGCACTTTCACTGCTGTGTCTCAATTGTCTTTCTTGTCAAATGCGTTACAGTGTTGAGAACGAGCTCCACGGCACGCGCTTCATTGATTTTAAACGCGCTCAACAGTTTTATTGTGATCGCTTGCATTACAGACATGTCATATGCGTTTCGAATTAACGTTAGTTTCACTTTAACTTCAACCGCCGCATAAGGCAAGTTTTAAAGAATGCGCCCGGTGATGAAGGCTGAAACTTACAGTTAAAACTGTCTTTCACTATGATGAATCCACGGGTCATGCATGTTCCGATCCGAGGGGCGCGCGCGATCCGTGCGGAGCACAGATAATTCGCGATCCGTTTAACCATTGTATAAGATGTGTTGGATTAGTATTATCTGAGGTTTCCAACTTTCGTTCACGTGAATGAGGGCAAATGTCTCAATCGACGGCTCAGTCAGCATTTAAGTGGCACCGAAATGAGGCACCGAAATCTGCGTTTTGATTCGGTCCAGTTACATACTGGATACATAGGTACCGGAGCCATATTGGCACCGGGTTTCGGTACACAACCCTCATGCAGACAGCATTCCCTCAATTTAACACATTTAAAAAATGGTGTCATACACTACATCTACTGTATATCTAAGGTGAGATGAATAGCAGCCATTTTAAGATGTTTTCACATCACTGTCAAAAGAACTCTCAAAAACTCAGTAAAGAGCCTTCAAATGAAACAACAGGGTAAGTGTCATAACTGCAGGAATCCATGAGAGGTCTGGACAGCCATCTTGTGGGTCCTTCCTCAGGGGTTATGTACACACGTTCCCTGACACCGACGAGTTCTGACAGACCACTGTCTCCACGCTGGGATTTGCAGTCACCACAGGTCCACTAAAGATCCAGAACAGGGCATGCAACATCATATTATGAGCTCTATGCAGATTGCTTGATAGTTACAGATGCATCATGGTCTTTATTGCCCTTCAATTTTTCCAATTCTCTTCCGAATTATTCGCCACACCGAGCGCAGGGGATCTCTCAATGACAATCTCCTGATTCCTAAACAATGATTGGCAGCGGTGTGGTGTTGTTGTTTTGCAGTTGTTTGGATGAAAGGTCTGTCATTTAAATAATCGATTTGATTGGCCGTCGATGTGCACACTTTTCACAATATCTGCAGCGACGAGTTGCGCTAACAGCGAGCAAAAGAGAATCAACGTCATTAGTATTCCACGGACACTGAGCGCCCTATGAAAAAGTCTGAGAAAGGGAAAAAAATGGTACTGATTTCCAGTTGCCCTGGTTACCAGTTGAGTCCAGGCTTTCTGATTACCACCTCACTTGCTGTGAGCTTTTCATTACAACACAGACATTGCATGACACTCAACCAGACTTTTAATGAACAATATAGCCCACTCCGAAGCCCCGTCCCACTTTGACGATAACAAGATCATGATCTCATTCTGAGCTGTTAGCACCTTAAAACTTTCTCATTTGAAACTTTACAATCGCATGCTTAATTCAATTGCGGCAGATGGGAAAACTAGCTTCAAGGGAATGGAGAGTTACTGTAGGCGAAATTTCACAGATGTACAATCAAGTGAAAAGCAACTGGAGACTATTTTTGTCTTTTTACAACGGTTCCGGTTCTCTAATTTGATTGGCTCAACAAGATTTTGGAACAGCACTGGGTTATTTCGCTATTTTTGCTTTTGTTGGATGTTTCAGGATCGTTCAGAAAGGGGATTTTCTCACCAGTGAGACTGTAGTGAGAGATGGAAAACTTGGAGCGGAGCAAGAGCAATTACAGAAAGCACTCAGCGGGAGGGACATTCGTGCTGATATTTAGAATAACAGGGCTTTTGCTCAGGCAATATTTGCTTAATTGAATTTAGAAAGGTATTTAGTTGACTGATTGATAGTTTAAATGGAGTAGATGGTGTGAAATAATTTGCAGTCGGTTGTTTACATACACGAGCACACAAAGGATCTCACAAAGCTGATCAAAGCCAAAGAAAATTACACTAAAGTTTAACTCTTACTCTGCAAAGCACAAAAGAAGATATTTTGTATAACCGAACAATGGCAGTACTGCGGTTAATGTAAGTATATGCAAAGTATATGAATATCTTTATTGCCTAAAGTTAATAAACTAATTAGTAATGAAAAGTAAAAAATCTGATGATCTGTAATTTGAAAAGGTATGTTTTGTAACTTAAAACATGAAGCAAATGTAATGCTTTGCCACTTTTCTTTATTTGTTCGTAATGGCTCTCTCACTCATTTGAAACACAACAGCATCTGTCAGAGGAGTTTAGCTACTCATTTCAACTCTCTCGTAAATGTCTGACCCACAAACACAACCCACAAACAGAAAGAGGAAATTGCAGACTTTTACTTTCATTGTTATCGATCCTGACTTGATAAACCCAAAAAACGAGACAGAAGTGAAATAAATGCACCTCTCTCCTCCATTAACCATCTACTGATTCCTTTAAGTGGTCTGGAAAAAATAACTTTAGATTTTTTCACAAAGTAAGACCCATTCATTTATCTGAATCAAGGGAATTATACTTTTCACCAGTTCACAACTCACTAACTCATTTAGCCATTAGTGGCACAGCCTAACTCGTTTTTACAAAATAAACTGCTCAGTACGTCACCTCCCCTGTGCATGCAATGCTTGAAATATGGTAGTTAATATAGTTTTTTGGACAGACGTGTTTTATTACGTTTAAAAAGTAACATTTCCCCACTAGTTCTTACTGCTGCTCTTTAACAACTCACTTCATGGAGAGTTTAGTTTAAACTGACGCAAAACATGGAAATAGTTTCAATCTCAATATCCACAGATAAGCCTTGAGGCAGATCAGCCTCTCACGCTGGTCAGGTTGTCTGGTACTCAGCAGGGCACCTTTTTCCTAATTTATATGTGCAAATAAAGTGCATTAGTCTGACTGCTGTGTGTTGGATTGTTGCACACATTGGATTATAACATACATGCAGTTTTGTACGTCAGTGGTAAATTATTGGACATATGGTATAAAACTAGTAACAAGTTATGTATGAAAACACAACACAAATAAATATAGATACAAAAGTTTATATAAGATTTTTTTAAGGCTATAATATGTAACTATAATCAGTTGGCTCTATATCACCATCAATTGTATTATTAAAGGTGCTGTGTGTAAACCGAGGACCGATTTACAGAAATGCAATATAACATAACTATGTGTTCAGAGTAGACATATGCCGATATTCTCCTAGAATTGAATACCGCGATAATACAGTTTACCGTGATAATACCTTCGTCAAATAACCGCAGCATGGAAATTTGATACCGGCACATGCACAGTTCAGAGGTGTATAAAGACCTTACATAATGAAGTGTTATGTTTTTATTACCTTAGAATGAGCTCTTTCTATCTACATACACCGCGGGTCCCCTTACAATGAGTTCGCCATGTTGTTTCTACAGTAGCCCTAAATGGACTGCTCTACAGAGTACGTTTCGTAAATACGTTATCTACTTCGGCAAAGAAGCTAAAAAAACAACATCTTTGTCCTGTGTCAGCCACCGTAGTGCATTGAAAAGGAGGGATTTACAGATTACAGATATTTACAGATCGGAATCATTTATTTTAGTAGGCCATTGGCTTGTCCTTTTTATGCCAAACAGAAAGAACAAAATGCAAATAGAAAAAAAAACATTTTTTTAAAACACACTTATCTCTAACGGTAACCTTGATAATGCAGCATGGGGTTCCTGTGATAAAAAAATTGCTTTTGGGTGTTTTAAAAAAAAATGTATGTGTGATATATATGCGTCAGAAATAACGTATATAGAGCTCTTAATAATAACTACCATGGTAACCATAGTTTCCAAAGGTTGCAGTTATTGTTACCACAGTATAACTGAAGTAATGTGGCATTAGCCATCATTGTCATAAAATGGCAAAGACTCGGAAAGCATCTTGCACTGTTTGACCCCATAATAAATTACAATGCAGAATAAAATCCAACAGGGTGTTTTTGAAAGCCACATTACACCACAAACACATTTTACTTCTCAAACTTCAGGAAGTGAATCCAAACCTCTGCTGTGTTGTGCTCTACTTGCTAATTACCTCAGCCAATTTACAATGAAGCTCTACAGCAGGTGTTTTTCTGGCATTCAGTTAGTAGACAATGGCTGAAAACCTGAACACTAAATTCTCATCTGGTTTCCTAATTGCGTGCGAGGAATCCAGCAGGACGGCCACAGCATCCGAATGAAATGACGCTAATAAGAAGAGGCGTGTGACAGAAACCACGGACACTTACACAACAACTTTTACTTGAGATCTGTGCCTGGAAATGTATTGTTTTCCACTCTTCCTTATCAATCCATGAATTATTTTATTCCTGATGTCGGCTTTATGGTGCCGATGCTAAAATTCATTGGGCCTGGGACAAAACATGTTTATGGGTGGGCAATTTCTCCCCAAGATATACTACACTAAAAAGAAAGCTAAAAAGAAGTCCCGGGACAGAATTTCCCTGAAAGTGTCTCTTATCTGTATACAAACACACAGTCTGTGTGGAGCGAATGATTTTGGCATCCGAGGAGGGAAACCGTTGTCAGGCAATCAGTCAATTGATGCCATAATGTCATTGAAGTCCCCTGGCTGTTTCTAGTCTCTCATATTAAGTTTGGGAAAGATTGGCAATACACGCATATATGCATAGTGATAAGGGATGACAAGATAATCCCTGGTGAGACTAATGTCAATATATAAAAAAATCTCATGGAGATTCTTTTTTTTTCATTTATTTGATGATATTGTTTTTACCCTCAGAGGTCAATAAATAAATAGACATACATGCTAAGATAATGTTTCCATGGAAACCTCTCTCACATTTACATTCCAATAGCGGTGGTGAAAAGCTAGACGCGTGTCACCGTACATACTTACATCAAAATTGTTTCAGGCGTTAGAGACTGTAGGTCACGGTTTCTGTGTCCGAACACAGAGAACTCCAAAAATTGATTACCAACAGATCAATTTGATGCAGAAAGATGAAATAGATTCAAGGCTGGCAAGCTACACATTTTTATCACGTTCAATTAAAGTTTGCAAATCTCAAGCTTACCATTTTAATACACTTAATATTTTATTATGACTCATTGCAGCATTACCGCCCTGGACCGCCAAAAGACGATTTTAACATCAAAGTGAGATTAAAATTTGTTTAATTTTTTAATTGCTTAAGCAGAAGGGAGCCAACACCAGAAAAGGACAGAAAATAAATGTGTCGTACTAAACAGCTAGTGTGGCCATCTAGCAACTGTTGTTCTCCATCGACGACATGTGAAAAGCAGATGGGGTTGCTTTGAGCTCCATCATTTCTCTGGCTCTATGGTCTATCATCTGGCATTTATACTTGGCCTGTTGTTAGCACTTCAGAGGGTGGCGTATGTGAAGACAACTATGAATACTGCAGTTTCTTCTTAATAATGCTGATGGTCAACAGCAGGTCAAGCATGGTGATACAGATTTAAGATGCTGATTAGTGTATTACTGAAGGAATGCAGCCACAACAAATCAACAAAGCAAGATTTTCGCCCTGCATTTGCATCATTTGCATATCGAAAGAACTGCTTTTATGACTTTTTAAGCAATTGATTCTTAAACATTTGTGCATCTCCAAAGTTGATTCATAAAAATTATAGGCGTATAGAGTATTGAGACAATTTAGTTTTTTTTACATATCCACAACTGACCATCACAATCAAGTATTTCAGCTTTTTAGTGTGTATATGCATAATTATACACTACATGTGCAAGATACATTGTAAACTTACAAGCTAGAAACAATTATATGGGACATGTCTGCACCACATAGCTTCACCTGAATTATAAGGTTACTGTATACCTGACATTTTTCTCAAAACTGAGTTTTTACATTATGTATTGTTTTTCTGTACGTTGTACCTTGGACTTTTTTTAGAAAACAAAAAAAGTTTTATCTTCAAAGTCAAATGGAATGCAAAAACTTGCAAGCTCAATGTCTCAAAAATTCTTAGAATGCAGATAGAACCTTAAAAATTCCAAGGTTGCGATATAGAGATTTTTAAGTTCTGCCACCTACTTTCGTGGAATTTACATTTATGCATTTGGCATTTATCCAAAGTGAATTGGTATTTCTATTTAACAGTACTGTATGTGTTGCCTGTAAATCGAACCTACAACCTTTGCCGTGCTAACACAATGCTTAATCAGTTGAG
The DNA here is from genome assembly GCF_024868665.1 of Triplophysa rosa. NCBI lineage: Eukaryota > Metazoa > Chordata > Actinopteri > Cypriniformes > Nemacheilidae > Triplophysa > Triplophysa rosa. Next base: position 22,463,644 of record NC_079899.1, on the reverse strand, counting down.
CTAAAGAAAGACAATGCTAAAAATTCTGTCATCATTTACTCACCCTCTTGTCATTTGAAACCTGTATGACTTTCTTTCTTCCACAGAGCACAAAAGAAGATATTTTGAAGAATGTTGTAAACTGGCCCCCGTTCACTTGCATTGGTTTTGTGTCCATAGAATAGAAGTGAATTTGTGTTCTGTGGAAGAAAGAAAGTTATAAAGTTTGAAATGACAGGATGGTGAGTTAATGTGCAGAATTTTCATTTTTGGGTGAATTATCACTTTGGAGCTGGTTTTGTATCGGGCATGTAAGAGGTTTGCTTCTTGATTTCTAATCTGTGCATTTCTAGGAAACAATGGCTCTGATTAAACGGCCCCAGCAGCCATATGTTCCAATTAACTACATGCCAGGTCTCACATATTTACACCCTACAGATTATTCTACGCCATTGCAAACTAAGCCAAATGTTTTCTAACATTGTTTCTCTGGGTTCTCGGAGAGAGAGAGGCCAGTTATGATGAACTATTATGCGTTTAATTGGTTCTTGACTGAACAATTGATATATTTAGCCTATAATTACAGATTAAAATGAAATCCCGCTAAACAAGTGTTCGTTTGCTAAAAAAGGGTTTAACAGCCTTTTCACGGTGCTAAAAAGCATATCCAATAAACAGATTTTAATTGTACATTTGATTGATACAATGAAAAAGAAATTTGATGTCTGTGAGTGTGCAGATAGTGTTAAAAACTGAATGTGCACTTTTCTCTAATGCAATGAGAAACAGAGAAAAATATTGGCCTTTAATGGAAGTTGTTAATGCTGTTAAGTTGTATGTTTTGGGGAAATGCATAGTTAAACGTCTAAGTCATTTCTTTACCGTATATAGCATTAAATATATTTGATTGCATGACAGTTAGCACTTCCATCTAGAAAGTACAGCCATAAAATATTAACAAAATTTTACACAAATTCACCATGATTTCTCTCTTGATTCGTACTGTTTTGTTCAAACGTATACGTTGCAGTAATAATACTTTATTTTTAAGTGCCCTTTTTTGGTCCTTCAGCCCCTGCCCGAGCAGAGGTGTCTGCACGCCTCTGACTGAAACATATGAATGAGATCGAAATAACAGTAAATCTTGTAAAATGGTTACAAATTGCCATGAGATTGTGTTGGAATCACAGTTTGTAAACTTCATGCATCACAGGAAACACAACACTAATTCGCAAATAAACTTCATGCCATTCAAATCGTTCAGATTTTCTATTTGTTTGCTTGTTTATCTTTTGCGCTTATTGTGGGGACTTTTGTTAATGGCGGCATTATCAGATTAATTTCCTATTAATATGTTAAACACCTCAATATTGACTTTGGCCTCAAGGTGGAATGGCAAACATCATTGTCCTCCAAACGTGCAGTGGTGTTTACCAACAGTCTGTCTCAATTTCCACCGGATTCCTTCCTGCATTCTCCATGGAGTGCATCATTCCAAAAAGAATCAATACACAGCCTTTAAAATGATCATACGAATGCAAAACAATCCCAAATCATCCACAGGTTGCATATACTGTATATCCCCTTGCACTTTTTTTTCACCACTAGTTTTCACCCGTTTAAAATATAAATAGAAAACTGTTTTATGTGTATATATATATTCTATTTATAATATTTACTTATTCGTTTTTTTAGAAACCTGTAAAGCACTGCATAGATATATTCATACATATAGGCCACATTAAAATCTACCTTTCAAAATCTAAATTTAAGCCTGGAAAGGTCAGTTTTATTGCTTTCAATAAAATGCAAGATGCTCTGTGAAACATACAGTACAAAAGTAATATTGGGTCATCAGGTTTTGTTCAAATTTCACAACAGCCCAAGTCACTTGGTGATAGTGATAGTTCACCCAAAATGAAAATTCTGTCATCATTCACTCACCCTCTTGTCATTTCAAACCTGTATGACTTTCTTCCGCAGGACAGAAAATATATTTTGAAGAATGTTGCTACTGGCACCCTTTCACTTGCATTGGTTTTGTGCCCATAGTGAATGAGAGCCAGTGCTGTCCGGTTACCAACTTTCTTCAAAATATCTTGATGATGACAGAATTTTCATTTTTGGGTGAACTGACCCTTTAAAGCAAATAAACATACCACATAAAAAAATACACTCATACTGTTACATTTATAATATCACAAACAAACAAAAACCAAGCAGAATTACAGTACAGGAATCTGATTCAATGCAATCATTGTCCTTGTTGAACCAGAATTCTTTGCAGAAAGTATGCTTACTCAAAGGCATTTGAATGTCATTGACTATCAGATACTTTCCAGCTAAACACAAAACAATGCCAGTATTTCCTCTCCCGTGTATCCAGGTGCCCGTGGGGACCAGCAGGATTGTATACACTTTAGGCATAAGAAATCCTGTTGATCCTTACGTGTAAATCCATTTAGTGTTCATTCATAGCCAGACATGTTGTGAAGCTGTGATACACAAAATATTTATTTCAGCTTTTAACAGTGGACACATTGTTAATGATGCTCGACTTAAAGAAAATATCAATTAACAGAATGAAGTTGGACAAAATTAATGAGAATTTACGTACATCTATTACTGTAGATAATATGTTTGTGAAATGTTGATACGAGATAGCAGTATAGATCAAAAGGTTTGGCTTTGTGAATTAACGAGATAAAATCACAAAAAACATATTTTTGTTTTTGATATAGTTTGATATATCAGCTTGATTTACCATACTGTAAATTTCAGAACCCAGAAAGTCCTCTCCCAATAAAAAAAGGGAAAAACTACGCTTTGAGATCAACTCAAAAATGTAATCTGGCACATGTATGCCGTATAAAGAGGACATAAAGTCCATTTTCAATTTCTGAGTCTCCCTCTCTCTTTCTTTCTCTCTCTCTGTCATTTATACAAGAACAGTTCTGAAGTAATGTGTGACCTTTTCTGAGGCGATTTCCTGAAAAGGACAGCTGCCGTGTCCCAGAAATTCACATGAAGTTGAACAACATCATGTGATGCAGACTTTTCAAAGGTGCGAGCGTGTAAGTGCTGAGAAACTCCAATCCCTGAAACACTGAAGTATACCCGCTGTCAGGCCAAATGCCAACCAGCCTCCCTACTTCAGCCACACCGCATTCATGCTAAAGTGCGGGTCAGAGCGCTGGGAAACCATAAGACATTTCCGGCTGAATATATAGCTGTGCCTGTTTTGTATGCCATATTTCAGCTAAACCTGCATCTTATTTACAAATGGGCAATTCTGTGAAAATGTCAACCTTACCATGAAAAAATTTGCATTTTACTATGCTAACGGCACAGATGTCAACATTTGGTGCTTCAAATACCCATGCGAGGTCTCTCCTCAAGTTTTTATAGCATTTAATTGATGATGCATGATTCTTCATAGTCAGATAAATGCCTTTTTCAGGATTGTCCATACATCCATAACCATACATATTCCTCATAAATGGCCACATGACATTTTAAATAAATGAACTAATTTATGTTCTATCAAAAGCCATCTCTTCTCCATTTGGGTATAATTGCTTCAGGTTTGTGCATTTTAATTCACAGAAATCTTACAAAGTTTGTTGTCTCCCAAAAAAACGTGTCCTTTTTTTCTGATATTTGGTTTAGTGAAATACTGTATATTCGATATATTCGTAACAAATCGTCCATAACGCAAAATATCACGTCCATAACGCTGAAAATGCCCAAATAACTCAAAAGACAGTATTATCCCTGCCATGCCAACTGCATTTATCACAGATTGTTTTTTTGGGGGTATGATGTAACAGCTTTAGCCTTTGCATGCTAAAACAACAATGGCAGCATGTGTAAAAAACAACGCTATCAGTGAGCACATTTGCACTGCAGTACACTGCCATTTATAGAAATGAAAAAATCCATTAAAGTCACAGAAAATATATTTGGTTATATCACATCATGCCTGATATATGGCCTGTCGAGCGTAAGAACGTCCTCTAACGTAAACCAAACAAAGATTAATTGAGCGGAAACAATAGGAAGCATAAACTGAAGAATTCAGTTGTTTTTGGGCTATCGGTTTACACTTAAGATATTTCAAGGACGTTTTAGTAGTTTAGTAGCAGGTTAACAGTCTGAAAAAACACTTTTGCTATGGTAATGCGCTGCTCTTTTATGAATATGCTTGCAATAATAAACATGACTGCATTTGAAAGTCAACAAGGCGCTACACTTAAAAAAACAAAAACAATTAATTATCACACAACGACTGTTTGCATTCAAAGTATTATGTGAAACAAAATGTCTGTGAAAAGAATGCAGATGCTTTGAGATTCTAATTAAAGTTGTCATAAAGTTAATGAATTTCCATCATTGTTTTCCTAATGAAAACTATTTCATAAACTCACTCCACTGGTGCTTTAGACAATGCAGGTTTTATTTAAACCATTAGTAAATGAATGTCTTCACCACCCTGCAGACCTTTTCACTGATCTGTTCAAATTCACCATTTGTATTCTGAACTTTAAGAGAACAAGTCAATTAAACAAATGCAAACCAATGAGACAAGCTATGCGTATGTTATCTGTATAAGTCATTCTGTGAAACACTTGCCTTTCCATTTTCATTATGTTGGTTTTAGTATTTATGTAAGATTTTCTGATATTCTATCAGATATATAATAAATTGCATTGTGCCATCGCAAATTAAATGATTGCATTTTTATGTATCTTTGAACACACCTTGACTTCAGAAAGGCAACGGGCTGACAGTTTCAAAGTTTAATTTGACATTACAAAGCCCTGAAGATGAGACGGAAAAACAAAGTGGTGACAGGCCATCCTCATGAGGAAAGAAAAATATAAAAACATGAAAAATGCTAGCATACCAATATGAATTGCTTTCTTCTCACAAGCGTATCGTTACGCTTCAGAAGTCATTTATTAACTTACTGGAGTCATTTGGATTATCTGCTTTTTGGAGCTGCGCCATTTGTAAGATGTAAAATGATCCATCACATTATTACAGGCTATTCTACATACAGTATACATTGATGTAACTTTTGTAATGCATGAAGAACTTCTCGCCATTAAAGTCGATTTAATCAGGTTGGCCTATTTATGCAGACTTTCCAATCCCAAAATGAATGAGCTCTTCCTTCAAAACAAATTTACTGCACGGCCACTATAGGAGAGAAAGTGGCATGATCTCTCAAGCTTTTTAATTGCTGAACCGAGTTTACCATTCAAACACTTAACGGCAGCGGTAGCATCTAAAGTCAGCTTGTTTGTGCTGAGTAAATGTACCTCTCTGCCACGGAGACGGAAGGGCCGGAATGAGGGCGGCTGCATCATCTCTCATTGTGAGGAGTTTAGGGAAGTGGAAGCAGCTTTACTCGCCCCGATAATCCCAGCTCAATTATTCACTTTCGCAACCTGAGGCAGGTAATATCAATGACTTGATATTGATCAAATAAACAACTTTCAAATAAACAAGTCGGAATAAGCCCGACTGAAAAATGCGAGCGGCCTGCTGTGAGCGGAAAAAATAACAGACGGGTCTAAAAGTAAACAGCGAGGGTGGAACGTGCTGCGGTGTGGATTGACACGACCTCATCTGGGTCATGATTCAATGCATGACAGAGTGACAGATAAGAGGGGTGTCGTTGTGTGTGACAGCTGGTGTGTGTTTGAGAGCGAGTGTGTGAAATGCAGTCGAGAGACAATGGCACGTGGGTGAAACCTTAAGTGATCGTTTGATTAAGTAACGGTTAATGTAAAAATGGGGATGACGGTAATGTTTCTTGACTGTAATCGGCAATAAATCAAACTTCTCAAAAAGCGTAAATGTTTTGTAGAAGCCTTTTAAATAACAATGACAACATCCTCTAGGAAGTGACGTAGGTTATGGTGGAAAAATAACAGCACAAACATCATAAAGTATTAGCGTTCTCACATCCAGCCCTGTTTCTACACTTCAAATGCTACATACAGTATATGTATGTATTTCCAAAAAATATTTCCAGTTTTTCTGAATTTACCATTTTAAGGTACTGTATGTGCTTAGGTAAAATGATCATTTTGAACTTCTAGCGCCCAAATTTCCAAATGAACTATTACTCCTGAATTCCAAACAAAAGTATTGTTTTTTAATTTGCATTTTTTGATTGGACATACCAGTCAAAATAAAAATGCTGTTTTCAGACGTCAAATGCCAACCTGATCTCACAGAAATTTGTGACTATTTTACGAGATGGCTAATTAGTATGAAATCGTAGGATGTGAATGATAGAAAATTGTACGAAAACAACAACACAAAAGCCCTAAACCTAACATCACTAGCGCTAAATTAAATCATCAAGATCGTACAAATTCATACAGATTAGCCACCTTGTAAAACAGTTACGAATTCCCGTTAGATAGTGTTGCAAATACTGCAAAGAAAACATTTTTATACTAATGTTTTACATGCATTTAATAAATTTTTCGACTAATATTTTCACAATTTAACACTGATTTGTAAATAACAGCTTTCATGCGTCTTGGCATACTTTTGGTCTTTTAACGTTGGTTTTATGCCACTCCTCGGGACACTGGAATACGCCCTTTTCACATGACGTCACGCATCTTCCGTTCTGCCGCGAAGCAATGTATCATTACTTCCGCTAGCACTCCAGTTCATAAGGTGGCGGTAATGCACCTATAAGCTGATTTGCCAACCGCCAGTAAAACTCAAGAAGAAGAAGTTACTTCCGCTAGCGCCTCAGAATGGAGTTTACCAAGTGGCTTGCACATCTGCCACAAATACGTCTAGATGATGTACAACGTCTTGCAGACAAATTTTCGCTAAGGACAAGATCAAAGCTAGAGAAAGGATACAAATTCTTCGTTGAACAGTACCTGTTTGATTATGAAGGTAAGTGTTTTGTTTTCTTTTTCTGTTAGCGAAGGTGCTAGGATAAGTACTTGAATATGTGTTCTGTCTGTTTTTTTTTTCTCACTGTTGTTAAATTCCAGCGCGACGGCAAAACGGAAGTTCTTCTTCTTCTTGTTTGTTGCAAGACGGATGTTATGATACACTGCTTTGCAAAAAGGCGGAAGTTAAGTGACGTCATTGTGAAAAGGGCGTATTGAATAATGGAAATGCAGATCTGTACAGCTCTCAATCGCTATCCTAAATTGAGCTTTTAATTTCCACCCTTTTCCTGTAGGTGTTCGTCATGATGATGAAAACATTTTCTTGCCATTGTGTAAATAAGTTAGTAAATTAAGTGCATGAGGAGCATTTTAATAAAAGCGATTTTTTTCAATGTTAAGGGAAAGGATTTACCTCACTATGCCCTTTTATCGAAACACTCTGTGAAAGCACAACACAAGATGTCTGCAGATCACAACCCATCAGTCATCTTTCAGTTTGACTGGTTTACCTCTGGACCTGAACTTCAAAGCTTCCTCTCCTTTCACTGCGCAGTGAGCTGAGGGCGGGAGAAAAAGCCATGGTGGTTAAAAATTCTAATTCACACGTTATCTCCAGGGGACAAAAATGCTGTGCAGTGAAGATATGCGACAAAATCAAAGCGTAAACCACATTCATCTCTTGAGACTTACACCTTTCCATCTGCTGACAGAAGTGCCATACAAAATATGATTATTAACATGTTTCCTTTCAAGTATGATGCACGTATGAAGTATCTTGTTTCTCTTTATGTGCATTCTGCCGCCGCGTTTTGTATTCTAATGTGCTTTACTTAGGAAAAAAGTTCTGTTCCAGAAAGAAATGAGTGATGATTTCTGGTACTTTAGGGTTCTTGGAGTAAAATATTGTGTTTATAGATGGCAGCCGGGAACCATGCATTATACACGTAATATGGCATTACTTACAATGTCTCTGCAAGCGCTCATCCCCCATAGAAGAAATATATTTGCATCAATACACATCCTTCAGTTAAACACTCCACCAGCGACAGATAATGCAAAACATCTGCAGTATATTGGTCATTATGTATTGCTTTGTTTTTACAGGATTTGCTAAACTCCACAGTGTGCTGGTATGAATATTTTACAAGATTTGCAGATAAAGTATTCATCAACTGTCTGCACGCAACAGAATGAACTTCAATTGGTCGTCCTCTTTCCTAATCTGATCGAATGAAACTCATTTAGCTATCGGGCGGGCTAAGATTTCCACTTAGTTCAATGATGCAATGACAAATGTTATTTTGTAGTTTAAGAGATAAAGATAGACTACGCTTCCTTAATGTCTTTGAATATTCCGTTTCTAGCATCAACTTCTAATGAATCTTATCATGGAAAAATCTTTCATAATATTTTAAGATATTAATAATTATGTTGTGAATATAATCCGGCATTAAAAAACCTTCTCCTAGGGCCACAAGACATCAGCGAGATTACATTCTCAAGCATTTCAAGTTATTCAGAGTGTGTGTATGTGACGTATGTATATGAAAATATATTTTCTAAAAATAAATTCAATCGTCTACAAGGACAGAAATATCCACAATACCGTATGCTGTTTCTATTCTTTAACAGGTGCACTCCTCTACTTCTCCTCATACTGCAGGTTTCTGAAAGACTCTTGAAGTCTTGGTTCAATATGCATAATTATGATATTTTTACCATATTTATGATTTATTTTTACCTCTCCTTTCTGGTGTTGTTAGTGGCAGACATTTTTATCCGAAGCAACTGCATTACAGAACAGTACATCTATTACTGAAACAATCCCCATAGAGCGAGTGCTCGGCTTCACAGCACAATGTTCTCAGGTCACGGTTCAGCCCATGTGGGGTGCAAAACTGCAACCTTTTGATCGCCGGGCCAAATCGTTAACCAGACTACAAATAAAAGAAACTGATGATGCTTAAGCGTATTTAAACGAGTTGCAAAATAAGGCCTTGAAAAAATAATTCTTGGGAAGAAATCAATAGAATTGTGGCCAGTGATTGGACACATTGGAACTAGATGTTTGAGGTACTCACCCAGCTAACTCATGTAAGCATATAGTGCAAAACATGTCTCTGCTTTCCTTCTATAACCTCACATCTCCAAATTTCATTTTTTTTTTGCCAAAAATCCTTATTATTAGTCACCCTTTATGTTTGTCACTGGGTTTTTCAAATATCTAATAAAAAGTGTTTGTCAACTTTGACAACACAGTATATATATATTTTTTTTATTGTGCAAATTAGGACAACCAAGGTTTCGGAAGGACAGCATTGACATTCTTTATCATATATAACGTATGTTTTTCGAAGAAAATATAGAGAATAGTTGTTTTGCTGGTACTCACATAATAATTGCTTCCTGAAAGCTATTTACACCAGTATTACAATCTTCAACCTAAGCACAACTAACTGAATTAAAGGTGCAGTTTGTAACAATTTTGCAGTGAAATATCCAAAAACCACTCGGCTAGTAATGCAATATCGCTCGAGTATGAGTGTATGTAGTGGTCTTATATTTTATATATCTTATATATTTATTTTAAACAATGAGTGCAGAGCGCTGTGAATAAATTGCTAGAGACACTGCCAACACTGACAACGTTTAGTTTCACTTAAGTGTGTTCCAATTATCATGGTGTATGGTCACCACCTAGTGGCCATTTTCCAGTATTGAAGTTTGCGCAGTGTTGAAGTCCCATCGCATCACATGTACACCCATGTGCAGATCGCAGTGCACGCGTTTATATGTCGGCTATACCAAACGAATTAATGTGCAGTTAGTAATTTCATATGTTGTTTATTGTATGCCAGTTTTACAAAAAAAAAGAAAGAGAAAGCATCACAGAAGTAAACATTCTGGAAAGGATAAACTGCATCGTGTGTTTGTTTGCTAGCAATCTAACTTCTTCAGAGTAATGCAGTTGCGAGGACAGCATAGTCCGAGTTAGTTTAGTGGCGGAGTGATACAAACAGTCAGTGAATTGGTTTAACGGTCAGTTCCCGTGATGATCCTGGTGGAATATCTCATGGCTCTAAGCCAATCAGATTCGAGAACCAGAGAGAACTGATGTATAATGTTATATATTTTGTTCAGCTGAGTACTTACAATATCTCAAATGTTTCCAACTACTTGTAATTCGTGAGAAAATCGCCATTCTAAACAGTGACACGGGGCTGTGCAGTCACCTGTCAATGGCGTCATATCCGCGTTACCCTTTGTTACCGCCTTTACTGACGTAGAAACCGCATGACAACAGTAGCTGTGTCTCGTTTCGTAAGGCTGCGTCCTTGTGTCCTCCAGAGGTATCATCCTCTGATGGATGCGGTATATGGAGGATTCTCAATTTAGAATTAAACGAGACGTCCTTCGTAGGACATACTGGCAGAAAAGGAAACAGGAAGTACCACGTTGCTATGACAACACTTTGCACTCGCACACCTGTCAAATTAATTTAAATTATTTCTACATAAGTAAAAAGTAGGTTACTTTCTACCCTAAACAATGCCAAAAGAGTTAAACAAGTTTAAAATGTATTGCCTTACTGTTTTAAAACGTTTAAAAATCACTAAACACCTGTAAACCTATTTACTACATATGTCAGCTAAGATTAAAATACGTGACACAAATTGTAAACTGGTCACATTTAAACACCACATATTTGATTGAATGAGCAGCTGCTGCCATTTATTCAACACGTTTATTTAACAGACATTGGCCGACGCAAAGAATTGTGGGTTGTCTCTAGCAACTAAGGATACACCTCATGTGTCCTCCGAATTCTTGTGAAAGTAGGTCGCATTAGAAGGGTGCCTACAGAGTGTCCTACCTGCTTTTATGAAATGAGACAGCCTCGATGACGTAACAGGCTTCAAATGAGACCTCCGGAGGACACAGCCTTCCGAAACGAGACGCAGTGTCGTGGACAAATGCGGATGTAGTGTCTAGCAAGCCATTAGCTTTTTTCGAGCAGGAGTTGAAGACAACAGATCCCATCATTCACGCTCCTTCACAGCGTCATCAAGCTACGCCATTGTTGTTCTTTTTGACGGTTTTTACAAACTGCACCTTTAACAGCAGCCTAACCTTTACTTTTTACTGTAATGGAAACCAAATTACGACATATGAGAAATTCTTGCAAATCCCAACAAAGCAGAACATGAATTACTAACAAGTTTCTCAAAAACAATTAAATAGAACTTAATCTTGATATTTACTCCCTCAACCAGTCTCATGCAAAGCATGCTGGGAACTTTAAATCCCCAGCCCATTTTCAATAGCGCCACATTAACAAAAAATATAATTGCAGTCCCAAAACAAATGAAAGTAAACTTCTATTTTAAAATGATAATGGACAATAAAGTGATGTTTCACAAAATATTTAAGAATTGCATTGCATTGCTAATCTCAATGAATTAAACTGAGCATGACGCAAAATATTTTTTACAATGTTCAGTGATAAAATTTAACAAGCACAGCCAGAAGAACTTGATACAAAAATGATTCTTAACCTGATTATAAAATGTGTTCAGGGAAGGACACATTTGACAACACTGCTAACAGTTTACAAAGCATTTCTGTTCACAAAAAAGTCTATTAAACATAAACATAAAGGCATAATGGAGCACCCCCACCCCACTGAATGAACATGTCAAATAGATCATCTCAATATGCTAATGCGATGCAAATAGGCTGGTTTTATGTATACATGTGTCACATGTATGTACTTTCATTCCGATGTGCATTTTTTGTCATTTAAGAGAAGATGAATGTGCCAACGCAGATCGCCACAGCCTTGTGATTAATGTGCCTCTTTTAAAAATGCAAATGACTTTGCAGGGGCAGATTCTGTTGGTTTGGGCAGGTGGTAATTAGACGATTTCTTTTTCTCTTTTGGTCTGAATGGCCCTCATTTATAAAACGAACGTAGAAACTAGCATAAATCCTAGCGAAATAATCATTTTACGACAACACTCACGTGTGATTCATTAAACTTTCGTATGCGACCAATTCCGTGCGGCAGCAGAAAACGATCGTAATTTACATATCAAGCCCATATAAATTCAGGGTGTAGATGCCTCGCCCCTAGATTTTGCGACAAGGAGAAACGTAATCCGGCCAAAAAGAGGAACTTTTCCAATTTAGAAATTGAATCTTTAACCTTAAAAAGCGGAATCAAAGGAACTAAAAAAAAACGGTTTGGAAAGACATCACTACTGCGGTCAACAGCGTTGGCGTAGTGAACCGAGCTGCAGCTCCTCAGGTTTGTATTTTTTATTGGATATGTATGTTTTGTAAATATAACCACAAATTATTATTGTTTCACTATTATTTTTACACTGAAAGTATTGTTGTTTTAAATTACTTTTATAGTGCATTTAAACAAAATTATTATCTGACTTCAGTCTTGAAGAACTTTGTTTGAGTCAGCCTACATTAATGTGTTAATGTAAAAACGAATAATAGAATAGTGTTTATATGTAAATGTTTTTACAATTTTCTTCATTTACAGTAGGTGAAGAAAAAATGGTCTGTGGCGGAGGAGACAGATGCGTGTTTCTAAAGAGGATAAATGTTTAAAATCTAATGCTGCTAATCTTTCATTTTAGGCTGCTTAAATCAAGCACACACAGTTTTATGTTTGATTTGATCGTAGCAACCGCTCACGTCCAAATTGATAAATGGCAAGTTTTGCGTGGAAGCAAGCGTACGCACAGTTTTCTGGCGTACGATCGTTTGATAAATGATGGCCACTATCACTATTCTGTATGTTAGGTCACAACCACCCATGACTTCGCAAGGAATTTATAACCGGTATAATACGTACGGTGAAGGTCCCATGAGAGAATTTAATCCACGGGGTTGATGTATTTGATAAAAGGATATTTTATTCGTTCTAAAGTAGAGGGAATGGAGAAGCGGAATTGCCTCAATAACCTCACAAAAGCAAGTTGAGGAATGCAAATGAGCAGTAACAGTATTTATATCTGCATCACGGCAAGGTTCCGACATTTCCTCCGCCAGAACGCACGCACAGTTTTTGACGTATTCTACTTTCATGCATGGTAAAACATACCATTCACCCAAACTCATCTCCAAACGGCCTTTGTGTGAACTGAGAAAAGCAATAATACGTTTTCTCTACTGGCAGATTAACGTTTGATTCCTATTCAACGAAAGCATTGGGAGATCCACGCTGGATTCCGCTCTGTGTTTCCACGGCTTCATTTTCAGCCAAACATATAAAAATCAGTATGCAAGAGCCAGAACGTAAAAACAAAGATAAATTGAAATGTCATTTTAGATTCGTGTGAAGAGATTCGAGGTGTGGGCCCGCCCAGTGCAAGCATAGCGCTTTACAAATGAACACTGACACTACAGCAGCCCGTTTTATCCTGAGAGGAACCGCCTGGTGTTGTCTGGGGTGAAAGTCCCTGTGGGCTTTTAGAAGATTTTAAAACTCTCTCTCAAAACATGCATTTATGGCATTTCATTGTCTAACAATACGGTACGTCTGAACTGTTGGTATTATTTTAAATGTTATGAATATTTACACCATGTCACATTCAACACATCACAAATTATAAAGGCATAGGAAAAGGTTACAAAAGTTCAACATGACCCTTATGTAAGAACCATCTGTTAGTCTACAAGGTTATTTGTGTATGTGTTGCATTAGAGAGAAATGCAAAGTTATCTCACATTTCGGCCAAGAGCAAGTTCAATATGTATACTGTAGTCAGTGTATACACAATATTTACTTTATAAAAACAACCTTGCCTGCGTTCTGTTTCATTTATGCTAATCCAGAATTCGCAATGGCCTGGATTGGCTCATACAGGTACTTCAGAATTACATTTAAAGAAGGCTTATCTGTTTCTAAAAGAAGCAGATATTTGACTGTAGCAGCTTCCTGTTGATCTTCTATCTTAAACTCCTCTTTTCTGACTTCTTTCATAACACAGCCGGATAATCCATTCGCGTTTAAACCGGGAAAAAAATCCCAATATGCTTCGGCCTAATATTCAGAGATGAAATTTTAAAGATGATTTATTATTCATTCCTCTCTTGATGAGGTGAAGGGAGGGATTTAAGTGGGTAATCGGGAGAAGAAGGTGCAGTCACCTCAGAGCTACTGCATTAGAATTCCATCTTTTCAAGTAAAAAGTATCAGAAATGCACAGAATCAAGCCCAACTAGAGTATTTTTGCTAGAGTATTAGCAAAAACAAAGCGAGTGATTGGCCACTTTGAACCGTGTACAGAAAATGACAACTGAGATGTAGGCTTATATGTCATAAGTGACATACTGGGCACCTAAAGGAAAATTAAATTTAGCGGCAACCAACGGCTCTCTACACCACTCCCTTTCGAAGCACACACTTAATGTTGACCTTTTTCCCTTCTTTGCCAACGGAGATGCTGTTTTCTTATAAAACGCGCTCCGTGGAGCAGTTTGTCCGTTTAGGGCTACTGTAGAAACAACATGGTGAATTCCATGCAAGGTGACCCGCGGTGTATGTATAGAAATAGCTCTAAGGTAATAAAAACATAACGCTTCATTATATAAGGTCTTTATACACAAAGGTATGTACATTATATTGCTTTTCTGTCAATACATAGATACTCCAAAAAACTACACATTGGACCTTTAAAAACAATGGTGGATTTGATAACAAGCCTGCATCACGAGTATCAAGAGTGAATAGTGCTGCAACTGTTAAAATTTTTTCTGTAAGAGTCAAAAAGAATGTCAAAAATACTACAAATGTAAGTTTAAAATGTTATAAAATAACACAAAAAATCTCATTGTAAACAATACGAACAGAAAAACTAATATAAACTACAATTGACTTAATTCCAAGTCCAAAGCCCAATAACCATCTTTCACCCCTCTTTTTTACCTGTGAGCAATAACGTTCCTTCTAAACCTTTTAGCTAGTCATTGCGTTTTAAAAATGAATGAAGCACCTAAATCTATCTGCTAGTGCTGTTTGACATTTCCAGGAGCTTCAACGGCCTGAGCTTTTACCTCCCACAGAGCTCGGCTTTCTCCTCAGCTTCATCTGCAATTACCTGGAGAACTCCGAGAGAGCCATCACTGTCCTCTGTCTCTCAAGAGAAGAGATGCAGTTCCGCCGACATGGCAAACCAGCAGATTTGTTCAATCCAATATACAAGAAAAATATAAAGGGCTTTTATATCAATTATATTAATAAGACTTAATGGAACACTGAGAGCCTTTTGGGGATAGGATAGATAAGAAACCATTCTCTAGGACCAACTAAACAATTTTGAGCCATAATATTTTTTACTCTCTTGGGGTTTATTACTTAAATGTATTGATTTATTGTTATTAATTATTCATTTTTGCTGCTACACCTTTTAAATCTCTGTAATGCACACCAGGTTTGATCTTACAGGAATTCCTCATTTAAAAAGTTGACAAAATCGTACCATGTAAATTGAATAAAAGCATACAATTACAAAAAAGCAATAATGATATCCCACCCACAACTACCCTCTAAACCTAACCTTTGCTTAGAACGTACTAAAACGTATGTATGAGATCATAAATATTCACAAGAATTAGCCTTATCTTGTAAAATAATACGAACTGCAGCAATGCATCTTCGACATTAGAGTATGTCTGCAGAGTACATTTACTTTCAATTCAAGAGCATGAAGAATCTTGTTTTCCACAACAAGTCCTGTTTACAGAAAAATCTATACGTGCTAGCAAAGTATAAAGCCAAAAGCTTTATTGTGCTTTCTTCACACCCTTAAACAATCTGCTACCTCAGTGTCCCCACACGTTTAAAGCAGTTCCATTTTTATGGTAACAAACTAACACGCTGTGTCAGGTGAAGCAAACCGCACCTGATATAATTATATGAGCAGTGATAAAAACCGTTGCTTTCTTATACAAGTTAGATTGGATCTTCTACATTCCCCCGACCACCCCACCTCACCACCCACTTAATCCATCCACGTCTCCTTTCATTTGAGGTGCGGGCCGCCTGTTGCAGGACGTCCATCGCATTCTGGCCACCTGATTAATGTGCAGGAGATAAGCAGGCTCGTGGTTTTACAGAACAAAGCCAGAGCTGATAAGCTCCATTAATTAAACAGCATCCAGCTCTACATTCACCATCCAATGATCTATAGACTTTTGATTGCTGACCTTTTCAAAGTCTGAGCCAGTTTTTCCCTACCACTTTATGTTTTTTTATTACTATGGCAGTATGATGAGCCAAGTTCTTCGTGAACCTCCGGGCCTGCAAAATTATCGCTTGTCTTGGCAGCATATGGAGCTTCTTAACTTCGCCCTCTGCCAGTCCGCACTATTCTGGTATCTATTTTAGGTCGCTGCTGGTGTACGTGGGAGTTTAATTAAAATCTATGACGATACTAGAAGAATTTACCTCACTTTGCTTCCTAGCAACAAAATACAGAGAATGGTAAAAAACGTACAATGTTAAATTCGTATAGCCTAATTAATTATCACATCTCAATCGTGTTTAGCGAAGTGTTTTGTTGGCTCACTAAGAGCGTGAGAGTGTCCAATTGTGAATTCTATCAAGGCTCTGAATTTTCCAACTCAATCTGCATTTGCACCTAAAACAGCTTCAGGAGAGTAAATGAACTACATACCTGATAACAGACATCATATTCAACCCTGTCTGCTTCAAGACGTGCCATGTAAATTATTCATTTAAATCTAGTCTGCCTCGATAAAGTTGTTTTACCAACCGTCTACCCTTTATTCGTGGTTTCATTGAAATATTATTTGAAAATGTATATTCCATCTTGTGTACTAAACCAGTGGTTCTTAACTTTTGTGTTAAGTGCATCGCTTTGTGACCCCCCATATAAAGACGTATAATCTTAAACTTAGAATTTTTATTAAACCAAAAACATTGTTATACAATGCTGAAACCTCAATTCTTTTGGTTGGTGGTGTCATTTTTCTGATGTTTGATTGCATAAAATCTATGATAAATTTCTATATTTCATAAAATGCCACAAAATCTGTGGCCCCCCTAGATCCATCTTGGGGCCCCCCAGGGGGCCACGGCCCCCAGTTTGAGAACCACTGTACTAAACAAACACATGTCTCAAACATTTCGCTTTCTGGGATGAATGACTTCCATCTGTAAAACAAGCAGAATGCAGATGTTCAGATTCTTACACGTGATTGTCATTCTTTCATATCTGAGAGAAGACGAAATACAGCAGCATTTCACATTTTCCTTCACACTGTATTTCAACCTCCCTGTCTCTCCCCAGACTCGGGTGATCACAGCAGTCGCACAAAGACTAAAATGATGTTTTTGAAGTCAATGAGGTACTTTCTTTCTGTCCTTTGAGTACAAACACTCACATCTCTCCTTGGCTGAGATGTGTGTCTAATAAAGAAGAACGTCTTTCATCTTCTGGTTTCAAACAGCTCAATCCTGATAGCAAATTCTTTTAGGCTTTGCTGGAGGTAACATCTGAAACCACAGGTTTTGACCCTCCCACATTCACCAACTCGGCTAGAGTTTGATCCGTGGGTCTGTGCTCACACAGTCTTGTGCAGTCAGACCAAATGTGCAGACACATTTCAGCTACTCTGGCCAAGAACCACGAGAACAAGTTTCCATCTAAACGACATGAAAAACAACCAACCACATTTTGTTTTGGTTTTATGTGACATTTAGAGGCTGGTAAATCAGATGCTCGGGGATGTCTTGTTTACCTGCGACTCGGTATCTTCAATCTTTTGAATCTAAAATCCAGTGTCAAGACCCACACAAACCAAGGCAAATCCAGCATCTAGTTCTTCCTATAAAGCACAAATTCTAGCAGCTTGTAAACAATCAAATATAACTTAAACTCCAACAAATATGATGTCACATACTCTAAAAATATCTTGAACCTAATTTGTAAAGTTTGTATTTAAGTCATTTGAATTTAAAGGATATTAAACCGACTTAAATCTAGTTGTATTCTGTATAATTTCATTTTTTAAGTCAGGTTAATATAAAATAATAATGATAATCATAATAATAAATAATAATACAAATTATTTGTAAAGTTAATTTGATTTAACTTAACTTAACTTGACGTTTGAACTTTTTTACTGTGTAAGACTTCTGGTTTTGCATATAAAACACCATAGAGAACAAAAAATTATAAAATTATATACTTTTAAAATATTCACATATCCCATGTTCAATACAAACATGCAGCTATTAGTTTGTTTGCATTGAGCCTAGAAGTGAATTTGTGATGTACGATCTCTCCTCTTATGGACAGATTTTTTGTGCTATATTTGCAGGTCAAAGTTCTGGTATGTAGCAAAAGATATTCTTAACATATTAATCTTTACAAACAATCATTTACAAATGAAGCACATACATTCACTTGTATGCATGACACACGTGTCAATCACAATGACAAAGGTTTGATGCAGCTCCCCCACCCCATTACCATTGCTGGAGGTGCGCACACAAACACACATGACAAGATTTGACAGCAGTCATTGGACATCTCTTTCACGTCTTTGCTTATTAATTGTAATGTATCTCAGGGGTATGAGATGCCAAAACAGGTTGTCAGATAGATTTTTTAACAGGCGAACGCTTGTCCAAAAGACATCCCCCATCCTGGCAGATATGTAGAGAGTGAGGATGTGTGAGAAAGACAGAGGCGTATTGTCTCTCCGCTGTTTCTCGCTCATCTCTCTCCATCTCTGCTTCCCCTGCCTCTCCCGCATGCCATTATGGTGCCCTTGGGTTCGCCCATCACATACATCAAATTGAGCTAGCCGGCACCAAGACGTGCCATGTAAATTATTCAACCCACAAAGCACTTGAGATGAAGCAAATCACAGCACAGGAAAGAAAGAAAGAAAGATCTGCACTGTAAAAAAATAACTGTAAAATAACAGTTTTCCCTGTAAAATTACGTGTTTCCCACATTTTTATTGTTAATTTGTGTTTTTCTGTCATTTTTAATTTTTGTCCTTATTTTAAAAATTACATGAAAATCTGTAAAAAATCCGTAAAATTACAGTTGTTTTTGACATTATACATGGGAAATCTGTTTTCTTTTTTTATAGTGTGTGCAGACTATAGTGCATTCGATTAATAATTAAAATAATAGTACAATATTAGTAAAACAATATTAGGTCTGCAAAACAGCTGTCAACATTAAAGAAAGCTTGTTTTTGAGTAGACACATCAAAGCGCCTTTCATCCAATTTATATCTTTGTACTCTATGTTCTGTCTAATGGCAGCCAAATAACACTGTACTGTAAACTCCTTGACAGCTCTCGAGCCCAAACAGCCCTTCCCTTCCTTTAATGGGCTCAGCATGCAAAATAGCAACTGTGATAGGAACAGCGGCGAATTCGATGATACTTTTGAAAAAGGCCACCGAGAGTAACATCATTACCGTGATGAAACGATAGGTCTGGTTGAGTTTTACTGTAGTCTTTAGCACCGTTGCTGCAGGAAAGACAGAAAATGACTCGTGTTAATATCATCAGAGCGAAAAGTTCACATTTTAAATCTTCAATGATATCGTGAGAACTGAGAACGACTGAGTAAAATAAAGTGTTGAGGATCTGCCATCCTGAGGCTTGTCACTTAAAAGCTTAAAACTCAATATTAACACGGTTTTCAAATGTCTTTTAATACATCTGGTGATACAAAACTGGTGATTTCATCAGCTACAGTCATCTTATCTAGATCTTCCCTTTAACCTTTAATTTGCTGAAGGAAGACAAAAGACTTGGCCCCAGTTTCAGCCATAGCAGGTGTTGTGGGGAGTCAACATCCTGTTAAACCATGAATGATTTCCTGTTTTGTAGACTTGTGTCTTAAGCATGTGCATTGCCTGTCAATGTTTATCTGGAGGCCTCTTTAAGGTCCTAATTGAATCGGTGTGATTAGATTGAGCTCTGCAGGAACCGAGAACTGTCCCCTGTGGGCGCTGTGATCTAGCTGCTGGTTTCACCAGACATGACAGCTACTTGGCACATCCACAAGGTTTCTGGCATCATATAGTCTGTATTCTGTGTGTGAGTCTAGTACTTTGGTGAAAAAAACTTGTAGCACTGCGAAGGCAGAGGGATCTAGATCAATCAGTCGCAAGTTCTGTACCTGTAAATTTTGATACCTTCTGATGAAGTGAATGTGCTTCATGTGACCACATGTTCACCCAAGAGCTGAAACGAAGAAAAATGGTTTGGAAAAAGTGTCATAATTTTGTTTGATTCCCAATGTTTTTTTTTCTACTTGACTTTTTGAACTCTTGAACTTTAGCTCAAAATCTGACTTAAATTGTTTAAGTTAAATCAGAATGTATTTAGACTTCACTTGAATTTAAATGATATTAAACTGAACCTAATCTAGTGGCGTTACACATAATTTATAAAATAAGCATGAAATTATTTAATTATATTGATGAAAGTGATGGGGAAGTATAAAATCATTTTTACAGTGTATTTGTTGTCTAGTGGACTTATGATGACATCTAAAAAGCGAAATATTAATAAATATATTTTATAATATCATATAATATGAATATATTAAAAAATATTCATTAATAAATAAAAGAATAAAAATAAAATTGACTGGGTTAAAATACATTTTGATGACTCTTATAATAGAACAGAACAGAACAGAATAGAATAAACACATAAACTTTTTGAGCATAAAATACTTAAACTAGTCTGAAATTAGAAAATGAACAAAAACTAAACTATATTGAAAGAATCTTGGTTAAATAAGATCATTAAAGAAAATAAATAATGAAAGACATCTATAAATGAAAAACTCTAAACCATTAAGTCCTGCCCCAAATCATACCGTACTATAGACAGACTGTCAAGAGAGAAAATGAAAGATCACATTTAAACCCACATAAGCACTACCCGTATGTGCTAACCTCCAGGCCACGTCTCCAACCGCTTTTTATCATCCCTTCCAGCTCTCACCCTCCCTACATCATTTTTGTCCCCTTGCCCCCCCCCCCCCCCTTATCAAACAACATATAAAGTATTGTGGCTATGACCTTTCAGAGTCCTTACATTAGTGAAGTGGTTGTTTGTTGACATTGAGAGTCTGCCCAGAATCCCACTCTGGCATTCGTCCACACCAGCTGCTCCTGACCCTCCTGGTACGGGCATGAGTTCTTCCTTATATCACCTCGTAACCCGGATCATCTGCTGCGGTCTATTGTTATGCAAACAGATTGCTTTGGGCCATGCACAGCATTGCTTTAATTGCATCCAGTGGGTGGAGAAGGTCTCACCGGCTGTTCAACAGATCAGACAAGATCACCAATATCTACTGGAATATACATGTGTATGAACATATCAAAAGAGTGCTTGGGTCAGAGACAAATCTAAGTATCTAATCTGTTTTTAGCTTATGGCTGGGTCAAATGGACAAACCAAACCGCTGGTTAATCTAACTTTGAAAATTTAATTCAATTCAATTCAATTTTATTTATATAGCGCTTTTCACAATGTGCATTGTTCCAAAGCAGCTTTACAGGAGCAAATAAGAAAAACACAGAAAGGTAAAACACAGCACAGTGCATGGTGTTTATAGACCAAGCAAGATCATTATAATAAATAATATCTAATAAATAAATAAATAAATAAATAAATAAATGCAGTCTCCCGGTGAGCAAGCCAACACTGCACTGCTCTGCTGTGGCGAGGAACCCAAACTCCAATGCTGAATAATGGAGAAAAAAAAACCTCGGGAGAAACCAGGCTCAGCCGGGAGGGCCAGATCTCCTCTGACGTGTCATAGCTGCACTCAGTGACCCCGACCAAAGCCACCGAGCAACGTCCACGAAGAACAGGGAGAGCCCACGAGCCGCGACCCAGGAAGCCCCACCCGCCGAAACCGTGCAGGTCCAACCCGGTCCCATTCCGCGATCAACAACAGACAACAGAGGAACAACCAGGGAAAAGTAGTAATGGCATAATTAACTTTATTCCTCTGTTGTCCGACATCGACCACAAAACAAGACCAACCAGACCAGACCCACACAGTCCCAACAAATGAAACGCCCCGAACCACAACCAACAAGCCCCCCCACTCCCTACAACACCCACCCAGCTACCTCCAATCAAAGTCACTGAGTGCAGCCATAACTTCAAACTGCTGTCGTGTGATGTAAGTTTAGCATTAAATACCAAGTATTGTAAATTTAGCATTTATGTGACAGGTAGTCCGTCTTTGCTCTCGGTTGGGGATGGAATTGTCTGAGCTGGGCCGGCCAGATGGTCGCCTTTTTCTTGGGTGGTGATGGAATTGCCTTGGATGGAGCTGGATGGTCAGTCAGTCCGCAGGCTCTCGCAGGAGGATGGCACGGGATTTTCCGATGTAGCTGGCGTAATCTCTAGTTGTGGATGGGCATATGACGTTCATCTGGGCCTGGCGGAATCTCTCCCTACCTCGGGATGGGCATCCCGAGGCGAGGGCAGAAAGAGAATAATTAGCGTAGCTGCTGTTCATTAGCTATGTGTTAGTGAATGCTTGGCTGAAAAGATGTGTCTTTAATCTAGATTTAAATTGGGAGAGTGTGTCTGACCCTCGAATAGTATCGGGGAGGCTATTCCAGAGTTTAGGTGCTACGTATGAGAAAGCTCTACCCCCTTTGGTGGATTTAGTTATTCTAGGTGTTATCAAAAGTCTGGAGTTTTGAGATCTTAGAGAGCGTGATGGGTTGTAGTGTGGTAGAAGCTCTGTTATGTAGGTAGGGGCTAAACCGTTTAAGGCTTTATAAGTAATTAAAAGAACTTTAAAGTCAATACGATACTTAATGGGTAACCAGTGAAGGGTTGATAACATTGGGGTTATGTGATCGTATTTTCTGGACCTGGTTAGAACTCTGGCAGCTGCATTCTGAACTAACTGTAGTTTGTTTATTGATGCTGCAGGACAACCACTAAGCAGTGCATTACAGTAGTCAAGTCTTGAGGTCACAAATGCATGAATAAGCTTCTCTGCATCAGCCACACATAAAATATTTCGCAATTTGGCAACATTTCTAAGGTGGAAGAAGGCTGTTTTTGTGACATTTGAGATGTGATTTTTAAATGACAGGTTGCTGTCTAATATAACGCCAAGGTCTTTAACTGTATTTGTTGGAGTAACAGTGCAGCCTTCAATTTGCAGGTCATAATCCGAAATATTCTGCTCACGTGTCTTTGGTCCGATAAGTAATATTTCTGTTTTATTAGAATTTAAAAGAAGGAAATTACAAGTCATCCAATGCTTTATATCGTCGATGCACTCTGCCAATTTGGATAGTTGGAAGGAATCATCTGGTCTTGATGAGATATATAGCTGAGTATCATCTGCATAACAGTGGAAGCTAATTCCATGTTTTCTAATAATGTTTCCAAGGGGCAGCATGTATATGGAGAATAGCAAGGGTCCTAAAACCGATCCCTGAGGTAATCCATAATTTAACCTAAAATAATTCAAACTTGTCCACATTTTCCCCAACCATTATTGGAACAAGACATCTTTTCATTGTATAGAGAAGACAGCCAAGCATCCAGGTTTTCAGGTGGTCTTTAAATACAAGTTCAGATGCCAAATAGGCCATTTTGTAATTGACTGATCAAGAAAAGCATGAATGGCTTTGTTTTAGTCTTTACGCACCTGAAGTATTCAAATATTCTCTCTTTTAATTGAACTACACAATCCTTATAAATGGTTAGAGTAATCATATACACTAAAAAGAACTTGAGAAAAAAACTTTATTCCTGTACAACAAGATGAAATGAAAATGACTAAAAATAGACAGGAGAGTTATTATCCGGATTCATTTCAAAGGCACGGCTAACTAATGAGATGTGTTTTTTCCATTCACACAACTGAAACAGCCTTCCAGAACTGACATCTTGCAGAATGAAACCCCGTTTGTTTTTTAAGATAATTTGCCACTATCAACAGCACACCATTTGCGGCAAAAAAACAAGGTTAAAGTTCATGCATTGATGCTATTATAAGACGGTTTATATATTGCATCTTTTTAAATATCATATCAAGTAATCTAGTGCAGTGTATTCAATGTATTGAAGAAATATTGCACAACACGCAGTGCCGATAATAACCTGATATTTACCAGCTCATTATGATTCATGGATTTCCTTTGTAGAAGGTCACCGTTTCTTTGGTTCTCTTCTAATAATTTTCCGCTATGAGAAGATCTTATTAAAATCAAAGTATGGTGTGTGAGGTTTGAAATTCAAGCTTAATTAGATGTGCCAAACAAACAGTAGGGACCTCAAAGTGACTCATCTAAAATATCGCAATCTCTGGGAAAGGAACACTCATTTCTCAACGCAAAAGAGGTTTCAAGCAAGATGCGAGAGTTGTTCTTGCCGACGGTTTTCATTAAATTTCTGTCTCTTACTTTGTTTTGGTTACATCAAAGCATGCGCTTCTGAAAAGACAGAAATACCACAGCGTTTTAAACCACAGCAAGCCATTCTTACAACTGCACGGACTGCCTGTTCCAGCTAAAACAAACAACTCTCAAAAACCGTTCATGAGGCAGAAACTAGACTTTGATCGAACCATGAATTGGATTTGTTTTATTTTTTCTCTCTGTTACCTACATTTTATTCATGAAGGTCATGTTAGGAACGTATAAAAGCCTGCTGGTGTCACTTTGCAGAGAGTCCCAATGTGCTCATTGCTAATTTTAGCAAATCTTATTTCCCATCTACTAATAATAGTAATTCTATAATGCATAGTTATAACAGTCAAACAGTGGTCAATGCTCAGCTGTGAAATAGCTCTGTAGCCTAGTCCAATGTCATTCAAAGAATATTCAGCTCACAGTAATTTATATCAGTTCAAACAGTCAACGCTCGCAGAGGATTTTCTCGAACAGACTATTTCTGTTTTGACCTCTATTAAGTCCAGCGTGATATTACTTGGCCCCAGGCTCTCTTTTGCTTTAGGCTAGAGATGAGAAGCCGGTCTGCATGTTCGATAGAAACCGATTCTCTTTTCAATTGTCGCCCCGCCACATGTACTTTGCTGTTACATAACGGCTTGAGTATTAAGAAATTACACGGTCCTTAGAAATCCTGTCTAGCTAACAATCGTCGGCCAACATCCGTGGGCGCCTGAAGCCAAGTGCATACAGAAGCCTAATTAGGAATTGCTATCTCGATATGTTGCAAACGGTCAGTGGCGGACCCCGCAATATCGCTGTCTGCTCCCAGAGGAGGCTAATGTGAAAACACAAGTCTGTGATTAGCATGCTCATTTGTGGTTCAGACCACAGCGCTGTCATCACAAAGCCCCCACGCAGGGCTCTTAAATCAGGCACATTCAATGAGCGGGTTCAGAGTTTGAGTACTTCACATTTACGTTTATCTAGCAAAATGCAGGCATGTAAATAAAAACCAACTGTACATATACTTGGCACGCTCACGCGGGCCTTTGCACTCGCCCGCAAACGCGCAAACACGTATTTTACATGACAAGATTATGATTAAACGCTCCATTAGTTTCTATAATTCTCTCTCGCTCTCACTGTGAAAACAGAGTGAGAAGGACATTGTGTTTTAGTTCGGTGCAGTGCAAACCCACACAGGCCAACAGCATGACCTCATTTAACAATCCAATCAAATTCTGACTGTTTTTACCCATTTTCTTATTGACTTAATGCCAAACCAGGAAGCATTTCAATTAAATTATAACCGGCGGTGTGAAGTCCCTGCACTTCATTACTAAAATATTATTTGGGAGAAATTGTTATTTGTTCAAGTAGCCTACTATTAAAATGTATTACTTATACAGCTGACACTCAATAGCATAGGGGAACGAATCTTTTACTCCTTACAATTTAATTTAGACCTTTAAAGTGTAACACACATATTTCACTGACCATCATGGCTGACAAAAATATTCTAAAAAAATATTATATGCATGTCAAACAATAAATAAAATGTATTTAAATTTATAATAATTTTATAATCAATAATATTTAACACACTACATCATTTTAGCTGACTCAAACGTTCCTATGAACTACAGATATAAGTAACATATTTAAGAATACAATTACTAGAATAATAGAATCCATGCCCCAAAGCATTATAAGAAATTTGTAATTAAAGCTGCAATCTGACATTTTTGGGGTAAAATTACAAAATAATTATGAGAAAGTTCATAAAAAAATCTGTGTTCTTATAATGTTATAATAAAAATGTATAATTTGAGCTGTTCGGTATGATTTCACAACAAAAGTCTGTTTAATGTAATTTGACTTCAAACTACGTAAAGATAAGTACATAAAACAACCTGCAATGCTATGTTTCAAACAGTGATGGCGATATAGAGGCACAAGTTGCATATTGTAACTTCAAAAAATGCTATTCTAAAAAAGTACAATTAAGTGAGAAAAGGACCTAAAAGAGACAGTACTCTACTTGAACTTTAATCCACACCTGTGATTACTAGGAAATAAAACGGCAAGTGGCATATATACACACACTACTGTATTACTATAAACATTCAGCGCTCAATTTTTCACCTAAAGCATCAGCTCCAGCTACCTGCTAAGCCCCACACACACAAGTCCATTTTCTTTCCGTAAGTGGTGTTTGATGAACAGGCAAGTGTGGGTGTGTAGACAGAAATGTGGGCTTTAAAATGTAAGTGTTGCCTGGCCTGGGCTCGGTGCCATGACAGACTGTGGAATCAGGGCGGCTCAAACAGAAGAGAAAGACCAGCAAACATTAACCACCACAGACAGGCAGTCAGAAGCAGGGCACTTTGCATTCTGCTAAGGTTAGGGGGCCGTGGGCCGATCTGCAGGGGAGGTGACAGAACGTTTCAGATATGTAAACAACAAAGAACCAGTTACTGACTCCACACTGCTCCAAACTTTCCCGAGCAAGTGTCCGTGTCTTTGCATGCATATATTCCGAGAAATAAAGACATTTATTTATAACTCTGACATGGAGAGATGCTGTTGTATAGCTGCAGTATTCTAAGGGTACTTGAGAATGTTTAAAGAGACCTGCAGGTCTGCGATAAGCAAGACATGAGGCTTCTACATTATTAATGACCAAACAATGCTATAAGTGAATTACAAATGTGGGCACTGAAGTTGAAAGTGTAGACCAAAAAACAAAAGAGCTGGGTTATGCAAGACACAGCAAAGAATGACATCTGTAGTACAAAACCTATGAACAGTCTTGCTATCTGATGTCAACCTTCAAACTCAACTGCTTGAGGTTATACAGCATATGCAATTATGCATCAATAACAGATTTTTTTATTTTAAGTGCACAGGTTTAGTTTCTATGCAATATTTGTGCAGATTGAAGAAACATGCATTAGTGCAAAAATGCAACTGTTGTTTGCATAAATCTTTGAAGGGGTAGTTCACCCAAAAATGAAAATTCTGTCATCGTTTACTCACCCTCATGTCATTTCGAACCTGTATGACTTTCTTGTACAGAACACGAAAAAATATATTTTGAAGAATGTTGGTGACCAAAGAATGGCGGTACCCATTCCTATTGTATGGACTCAAA
The DNA here is from genome assembly GCF_024868665.1 of Triplophysa rosa. Taxonomy (NCBI): domain Eukaryota; kingdom Metazoa; phylum Chordata; class Actinopteri; order Cypriniformes; family Nemacheilidae; genus Triplophysa; species Triplophysa rosa. The sequence continues at coordinate 22,436,104 of NC_079899.1, read as the reverse complement.
ACCAATAGAAGTGAATGGGTGCTGGCGTTGTTCGGTTACCAACATTCCTTAAAATATCTTCTTTTGTGTTCTGCGGAAGAAAGACATGGTTTAAAATGACAAGCGAGTGAGTAAATGAAGACAGAATTTTAATTTTTGGATTAACTATCCCTTTAAGTCAACATCCCTTAACCGTGACTCTACATCGCCACCACTGTTTAAAACATAAAACTGCAGGTTATTTTCATATCTTTACGGTGGCTGAAATCAAGTGACTTTTTTATACAAAATCGTCCCCAAAAACTCAACTTTTAAATCATTATTTTAAACAGAGACTGTTTTGAACACCAATTTTTCATGTCCTTATTCAATAACAGAGTTTTGTTTCTTTTTAACCAAAGAATGTTACAAATTGTAGCTTTAAACAGGCATCCTTTATCATCTCTAGCTGAACATGTTGCCTGAGTAAGGAAATGGAATTGCTTTGTTTCTCATTAAAGCTCGAAGTGGTTCAATATTCTTTCAAAACCCTGTTCATACGAATGGCTGGAGTGAAGAAAACATCTCAAGAAGCATCGAAGACAACTGATTGGTCGCGACTAAAGGACGAAAAAGAAGAAAACAGCACTTCCAGACAAAAAAGCCACGAAGTGGACAATGTTTCTAGCGCCTTTGAGAGTCATTAGCTCGGCTCATTTGAGAGGCATGACTAACTAATGAGCTGGCCATTTCCATTCATGTTGACTTGCAATAAAGTCACTATTTGTGTTTTCCAGGCCGTCATCAAGCTCGCGGCATCATTAGACGAACATTAACAGTGCTGCTCATTAGAGATTGTTCGTCTGAGCGGTCCGCTCTTGGTTTGCTCTGTTAGATGCGTATCCAGGCTGTAGGAAAGCTGCAGTTGTTGATAAGGTCACAGGGTCTGTTTAATCCTGGACTCTTGGCAGGGATCACATTACTATGTGCCAGCAAAAAAGAAAGAGAGAGAGAGAGAGAGAGAAATGGTCATGCTCATTCCTCTGCCCCCTACGGGTAGATCAGTGAAGCGGACTCTCCATTTCTGCCCACGGGCAAGATGCCACGGCACTACAGGAGACAGTGCACACATTCACCCAACACAATTTTTACCCAGCATGCATTGGTGCATCTGAACAAAAGCCATTTCTCTCTCCAGGAAACACCACGCTAATGCACTTCAATTAAATTTCCCCATGCATACTCTAATAAGAGCCTCATTACACAAACCCAGTCCCAGGTCACGGCACTCCTATTCCAGAAAGTAGGAATAGGAAAATTCCCTGCACTTCATTACTAAAATATTATTTGGGAGAAATTGACATCACTCACCCTCACATTGTTCTTCAGAACCAAAGAGCAGATTTTTCTTAAAAAAGTTTTGTTTTGTGGTTTTTGTTTATGGTGAGAATGGACTGTGATCACCCTTTTCTCATGCTTTAAAAAACACAAAAAAACATTATTGAATAACTCCAAATAGAAACTCTAAACAGAAGTGGCATAATGCAACCTGCTCAGGAAAAGCATTAGACATGTGACTCGGAGATCTCCGAATGCCTTGGCTGGCAGTTAATGGTCAGGATAACAACACACAGTCAAAGAAATAGAGCAAAAGTTGTCTGGCTATGGTTTTTCACCGTAAACAAGTCCTTGACATTTTGTCCACATACAAAGCGGTTTAGAAGCACAAACATTTTTTAATTATCTCTGTGAGATCCACAGATGAAATGTTGAACCGTTCTGGGCCGTGATGACACACTGACTCGCTGCGTTTCATCATTGCTTTATTTCCCATTGTAGTAGTTAAGGTGACATTCTCCACAGACAACAGGTCCACGGTCATTTTCACTTAATTCTGTTAAAGAAACATTTCTTCCTGCTTTTATCTCAAAGGACCGCAGCAAATGACACTCCAAGAGTAGTTGTTTTCATTAAATCGCCATTTTCTTTTTCATGTCTCGTGATGAGTCCCTGGGCAAAGGTTAGATAAAGATTAATCACAGTTTTTAAAGGTACATTTTTAGTATGCATTTCGTGTGTATTTATACTCAGTACAGACAGAGAAAAGATTATAATTATGAATGAAAGTGAGGTTATATAGTATAATACTTTTCCAGATGTATTTGTAGATATTATATTGAAGATTTTTTGTCGTTGAATTTTTCTGGATTTACAATGTTTAGGTGCGTATTCGAATAATACAATTTCTGTCATCATTTACTTACCCTCAAGTTGTTCCAAATGTATGGTCAATGGTGGCCAAGGTCTGTTGGGTTACAAGGATTCTTCCAAATATCTCTCTGTGTTCATCAAAACAAAGAAATTTATAAAGATTTGTAACAACTTGAGGGTGGGCAAATGAAGACAGAATTTTCATTTTTGCGTGAACTGTTCCTTTAAGAAAAATGATTATTTTTTCCCACAGCTGTATATCGTCTTTAGAATACATTTATACATTTTTGTACATGCAATGACGCATTGTTTTGCTATACGGACACGTTTATGACCCACAGTTAAAGTTCCAAATAAAAGTATGCAATCACAAAGAACTGTCAGAATCACGGCAAACTGCATTCTGTTGAGGTTAGAAAGCCGACCTGCGATACATTTTCTAGATATACTGTATGTCATTGCAGGGGGCATGGCATCACAAACCCCTCTATATGTTCAAGAACTCCTCAAGCATATGATCGTATACACTTGTGTATTCGAAATTAGATGGATTTATGAGTCTGCTAAGAGATGCTTGTTACGTCTTCCAATATCCTGAGGAAACTTGAAAAAAAGCATAAAAGAGATCACAGACCTGCAGGACTGAGATAAGCGAAACGCAAAGCCTCTACATTATTAATGAGCAAACAATGTCATAAATTAATAATGAATAAGGGCATTTAAGTTGCCTCAAAAACGTTGAGTAACACACACACACAAAGATCGTCACAAACAACGTGATCAAGAGATGGTGCAGAAGGTAGAAAACAACCGAACGGATGAAAATGATCCCCTCACCGGTAATGACGTCATACGGAAGACATATAAGGGATACAGTATAAAGAAAAATAACTCCCATAAGAATTAGCAACTAAGAACAAATATAAATGTCTTTAGACTCTTTACAATTTATAAAGATTATTTTCTAGATTTCCACGGCAATACTCGAACAGAAGCATGTGGACTGCAACGAATTGCAACGCTACAAGAAAAACATTTGCATAACATTGTGACAACATTTCAGAGCTCTTTCACAGCAGCAGATAAAACAATCACACATCACGGCTCCTGTTTGTTCAGTCCCTGCAAACATTTGTAGGGACACAGATTCTTTTGCGAGACAGTAAATAGGAACATTGGTCTATTAAGCTGTGATAAATTGCTTTATTCTACTCCATGATTTGTGCCGTCCCCCAGAAATGCCAGTTATTCCACACCGAAGGGCTCTGATGAACACGCATCAGCTCGGTTACCGTGGAAACATACTGTAGCTCCGAGTGAAGAAGGCATTTAAGGAGCAGACAGACACCGTCAGGGAAAGTTCCAGCTGGTATTGCTGTAAACATCAGAGCCATATGCTGTTAATATGACCAAATGAGTTTGGAGAGCAGGGTTGATCTTATCTGGTGGGACGCCAAACAGATTTTCACCAAAAGATGGGTTTGTGCTAAACGCATGGTTTAGTTTCTTCATTCATCCGTGGGATCAAATTTGAACACAAATATTTCAATGAATCAAAAACTGAATAAGCTAATTACCTTTCTGTCTTTAACAAAGCTCATTCCACAATGAAAACAACACGTGCAAATTCACAGAAAATTACAAATTCCGTCAACATTTATTTACTCTCATATGCATGGTTCAAAAGCTGTTTATGACTCTTTCTTCTGTGTAACACAAATACAGATATTTTGAGAAATGTCTCATTGGTTTTGTGTCCATACAATGGAAGTCAATGGGGCCAGTGTTGTTTGGTTACCAACGTTCTTTAAAATACCTTCTTTTGTGTTTTGCAGAAGAAAGAAAGTCATACAGGTTTGTGAAAGTGAGTCAAATATGAACACATTTTCATTTAAGCGTGAACTATGCCTAATTTGCAGTTGACATTAAAAGCAAATAAAAATAACATTTCTTGACACTTGCTATTTAGATTAAATGTTTAAACTCAATTGTTGACTTCAGAAAAACGATATCTAGATGACCTACTACATTCATTCAGTCTAACGTACATGAACTCAGAAATGCACTGAAAATAAAAGTTTTACGTTATATTTAATTTATAGTTAAAACATTATAAAAAAACTAATATTTCAATAGAAACAGAAATGAACACTCTTTCTACGTAGTAAAGCTAAACAGATGTTATGGCCCTGTCATCGGGACACATGGCTGGCCGGGTCAGTTCCTGGCTGCAAACACAACCTGAGACCTGTTATATTCTGTGAGGAGACCTGAACCCCCACAAAGTCCATGCCGTCCATCTGCTCACCCTCTTTTCACCTTTAGCCCTCTATTAACACGATTCTGAGATCCGTTTTCACTCCAAAGATGTTTCATTTGCACAGCCATCAACGCTACAGCACAGTGGTGCATTATGAGAGACAGAGCAGAGACGATATTCACCCTCTGCTGCCTCGCGTGGCCATTTTAGGTACTACACACCTGTCTGACAAATCCCTCCTTATACAATACTTTTGAGTGTGCACAGTACGGTTTACTTTTTCCACAGACTTTTCCTAATCGTATCTGACAGACATGGTTGCGAGCAAAATAGCACCCACACCGTAGGCTAACACTGGATCAGGCGAGGTTAAATATCTTAAAAGAGCATCAGCGATGGTCACAGGAGGTGCCCAGAGACAGATCTAAACACGTGTCTTCAAATTCATGGTGACTGAATCCTCGGAGTGACCCTCCTTAAGATCAGCATAATAAAGCTGTCACTCCAAATATTTCTGTTGTGATGACGGTTGGATGACTTTGAAAACGGAATACTTGTGTATGCTTGCCTTAAAGCATCTTTAGAAATGAACATCTGCGGTCAACAGGCCAAATATGTGTTGCAGGATATAATACCATGGCCATAGAGTTTGAGGTATGGGGAGAATATACAGAACTGTTTGTGCCTGAAAACCACGGGTCATATTTGTTCTTTGTGATCCTTAATGCACATTGTATGCATGTTTGTACTGCAGCATTTTTTTCTCTCTAAAGTCCCTTGTGGGTAAAGGATTACTGCACCAAAAACATGAAGTATCTTTTAGAAAAATGTGCTACACAATGCCATAGAAGATTTTTTGCTGTATGGTTCTATAAGTAGGCTTTAATTTCCTAGAACCTTTTAGTTTCAGAAATATATTTTTTTGTTTCTCAAAAGATTTCACAAAAGATTAGTTCTTTAGACTGTAAAAAGCCAAGAAAGAAATGGTAGCACCTTTATTTCTGAGAGTGTAGCTCAGATAAATAACGGGTTAAGACTTCAGATTCTTCAAATCCAATGAAAATATTTTAGTATGACAGCATCAACATGTAGACGTTTCATCGGACGCACGCTCCTGGCCCTATGTTAACTTCCAGACTGTGTTTGGTTATAATTAGGGATGCACCGATACCGTTTTTTAAAGGCTGAGTACGAGTACCGATATTTTTTTTCTGGTACCCGCCGATATCGATGCCTGTACCTTTTCACAACACAGTGAGACCAATAAAAATAGAATAGCTTCTTAATTACAAACAACTTCACCTTAAACACATTATGAAATATAAACAATTTTATGTGCTTTTCACAAACTTTAAAAGCAAATTTCACTACAAATTTCTCAGTTATGTCACATGAGGTATCGGTCTTTGGTATCTGTGCATTTTTACAAGTATGAGCTTAGTATCGGTGCATCCCTAGTTATAATATAACAATTTATTTTATGTTTATTCATATTAATATTAATTTATATAAATATTTTATTAAAACTACTCAAAAGTTATTGATTCTTTGTGGAGCAATACCAGAAGTTAAGTCTGGGCATACCGTTTGTTTATGTTGTTGCCGGTAAAACTGTCTATATCTACACCACATATGATGAATAATGAAAAGGGGGAATTGAAAACAGTAATACGCTTAAATTATAAATGAGTTGAAATTTTAAAAAAGCGTAGAAAACTGAATAATGCCTATTATTAAAGGAATGGCTCACCCAAAAATGATTTTTGATTTCTCATTATTTACCCTCATTCCATCCCAGATGTATGACTTCCTTTACTCAGCTTCCTTTACACACACAAAAAAACGTTTTTTTTATTTTATATATTTATCACTTTTCATACAAAGGTCCCGAAATGTTCACGTACATTCAAAAAGCACACCCATCCATCATAAAAAGAATCCAAATGACTCCGGTGGGTTAATAAATGACTTCTGAAGCTTAGGACTGTAAGAGAAAACGATTAATAATTTAGACTTGCTGCTCTTGCATTCAATTTCACTACATAAGCTCAAAATATGAATCGTTTTTTTCACACACACCTATCATTTCGCTTCAGAAGTCATTTGTAAGTTAGTTAGTCCCCAACACTGAATGTTTCAATATAAAATATAAAATTCTAAAGAAAAATTATTATACATTTTAATGTGTAACTGAACAAACTGGGTAACTGGGTTTGCACCACACCATAGACAGCACTGAAGCACCTCAGATACCTTTACACATTTCACTTCGACCTGTAGGAACCTACGTTTTCTTACGATCCCACATTTAGCGTCTACACTCCGCCATCCCAGATGTGTTTTTGGCTAATTGCGTAGCTGAGCAGCACCTGCGTTTAGACCGTCCAGAGCTCTGACACCCGCTGTAATTACACAGCAGTCCTTATTATCCTGCGAGAGCTATTAAAGTCCTCATGTTTAGCGTTCACAATACTGCGGTGGCACGGCCTTCCTCTGGACACCAATTAAAATGTTCCTGCGATGGACGAAAGACTTTTCCCGTGTCAGCTAATGACTGACTCTGCATCCGTGTAACCTTGGCTTAATATAGCAGGATTTAAGATAAGACTTTTTTAAGAGACACACAGGCATTTAATTCTGCGGAGCAATGGCGAAAATACGCTTTTATGTATGGGATTAGTGAGCTTGATATACAGAGCTCAGCCCCCTCCCTTTAGACGAATTTCTAGCGCTGTTTTATTCATTAAATCTATTAAACGAGGCCTCACAACAGTAAAGGAGATTCAGGAGCAGTATTTTGGTAGCTATAGTGTCTGCTGTATTGTGTGATTCTGATCTCTTTTTGTGTCACTTTTTGTGCATTAATTGGCACATCTTTTTCATTTAAGAATTAGCAGTTTGATCATTTGGATCAGTCCGATGCGGTGTCCAATCCGGCAATGGCATATGTGCAGTATAATCACGCAACGGCACGTTGAAGGTGATGTCATGCATGAGTGTTTGTAGTGATGTCATGCCTGAGGGACTGTAGTGGGAATAAAACTATTGCACAAAACTATGACCAAATGGTTTTACCATTTATAGGTATGTGTGATCATTCTTGTTTCATTCTGTGAGCTACTAACTTTGGTTTCTACCAAATTTCAAATAAAAATATAGTTTCTGTTTGCATTTATTTGAAGAGAAACAGGTCAAAATAACAGAAAATATGCTCTGTATTTTTTCAGACCTCAAAAACTGCAAAGAAAGCAAGTTCATATTCACTTTTAAGCAATGCAACAGTAATATTTGTACATGTATTTAGGAAAAGTAAAAAATATATTTTTATATAATAGTCTCGATTTGTATCACAGCTTTCATGTGTCTTGTCAGTCAGTCTTTCACATTGCTGTTGGATGACTTTGTCACTCCCGAGGTTTGATTTTGTTGAAATTCAACAGACACTGGACTGAAATGACCACAATACATCTAAAAATGCTGCTTAAATGAAAATTTTGAATGGTCTCTTATTTTTTACGCGGCTTTAAGGCTATATTAAAGGGGTCAAATGGCGCGAATACTTGTTTTTCGGTGTCTTTGGTGTGTTATAAGTTGCCCATGCGTGTATTAGACACATAAAATTGCAAAAATTAAAGTGTGGGAACAAAAGATGCATTCTATCTAAAAGCGAATGCTCACCCAGACCTGCCTGAAACGCGTCGTGTAACCACACCCCCACAAATCAGTTCGTGGTATCATTTGACTAAGACGGCCCAAATGTATAGGCAAGTAAGGTGGGCGTACCTGTCAGTTCAATTGCTTTGGAACCTGATGTTCCAAATATGGTAAGAGGCGTTACATTTCCCTCACACGCTTGCAGTATTCGACCAATCACTGCGCACTGGTGAACTGGCCAATCATAGCACACCTCGCTTTTCAGAGCAATGAGCTTTGTAAAAAATCTGCGCGTTTCATAGAGGCGGGGCAAAGAGGAGATACAAACATGCACGGTATGTGGAAAATACAGCGTTTTTGAACCTTAAATCGTGTATACACATTGCATTACATCTAAAACAAACGATAATATTTGTTTTAGCCGCATCATATGACCCTTTAAGATAAAGTTACATAAAGATTAAGAATTATGTCGTTGGCATGAGTTTTACAGCGTTAGTACATTTTTGATTGGAAAGAGAATTCTAGAACAAATTAAACAACAAGCTAGATTATTAAATCTTTAATTCACATTACAGAAAAGCAGATGAACTTTTGGTGACCTTCCAAAAGCTACTCCGTGAAAACATCTAAACGGGCAATTCTAACCACTTCATTGGTTCGTAAGCACTTTGGGGGTTGCAAATATGTCACGTCGTACGCCAATGAATTCACACGCTTCTACACCAGCGCCAAAATACAGTTACATCTTTCATAATATAGGACGGCTCCAATCGCTCTCATCAGTAGTTAAGGGTCCCCAAGTGGGAAATTCCTTTCCCTAGTTTCAATAAACAGACGAGTGCGTCCGTTGTTGGCCCAATAATCACACGGTGCTGTCATCACAGAAGCATTATGGGTAATATGGAGTGCTCCGCTAAATCCCAACAGTGCTGCCCATTGCTACAGACAACAGACTGTTCATCTGCATATTCATTTTGACCTTGGGCAAGCTCTTAAATCAAATCCAAACACAAGGGTCAGATAAACACCCACACTGCTTTTACCGCAAAGGTGCGGGGCTACGGCGCATCGCCGTGTTGAATACAGATTACGCAATTATCAGATGACATGATGGAGTGACTGGGGTCCTCCTCGGGCGTGCGGGTAAGAGCGATTGCTGCCGTGCTAATTAGTCATACGGCTAAGGTAATTACTTTGCTTTGCTCGGCTTTGGACTTCCTCAGCGCCACCGTAAATCAGCTTGGCTGCGTGGGTCTTGACAAATGTTTGTCCTGTTCAAAGTTTAATGCTTGGCTAGTGTATAAACACCTCATGATGCGAAACAACAAACTGGGCAGATATGCAAGGAGTGATTTAAATAAATGAGATAGGTGAGATAGGTGACAAAGAACATTCACACAAGAGGTTTCTTTTTAATATATCGTGTTCTTCTCCTAGACACCAATGAGATTAAATGGAGAGCAAATGAAACTTCAGCTTTAGTCGTCTGCCTCTCAGATAGAAAAAAGAGCTAGAAATCTCACAAATGTCTGCATTGGATCTCAACCAGGGCTGGACTGACAATCAGCCTTTTCCATAAACGAAGCGGGACCAGAACATAACTGCAGACGGAACGAAATAACGAAGGAGCTGGAAAACCTGGAACGCAGTCACACACAGACGGAACCAACGGGCGGCTTGGCAAAGAAGTCCAGGGTGGGTTTTTGGGCCAATCCAGCCCTGATCTCAACAATGTTCAGAAGTCAATATTCTGAAACATTTCAATATAAATTCAAACATTTCTCCTCAAATTGATCTAAATCCAGATGTCTGTCAAATTACAATCGCGACTTTTAACTCATCCACATCCTAAAAGGCTAACAGGTGACCAGGAAATGTTTGCCAAATAACAAAGAAAGAATCTTCCATATTTCATCACACTCATAAATGTCTGAAAAAGATTCCCCTGACCCACTACAACAGGTTGTGCCGAGCAAAGCTGGCCTAATTGCTCGGTAAACAATGCCCAAAATGTGTCACAAACGCTTTGCCACAAGGAAAGGACACAGCATGTGCGGATGGGGGAAAAAAGTCCATGAGTGAAACTGACAGGCGAGTTCTCTAACCTTCTGCTACGGCAAACTTTGTGAGTGGCAGCGGAGCAAGAGGGCCGTGCTATTTATGTCAGGAAGTATATGAAAATATATAGCAAATGTCATACTTAGACGTGTATTTATTCATGCAGAATGTGTCACTTTTAGCCAAACCACGTTCATTCAATGTCGTCTTCTGAAAGGGTAGGAATGTATCATCTCCAGTTTAAGACGCATTGAGGAATGAATATATGCTTTGCAATTACAAAATGAGGTGATATTAAATGCTGTGATAGGGTAAAAAGAAATCAAAGCCTGAGACAGAAGTAAAGAGACGATAAGCAGGAATTAAGTGCCGTCTCTATGGGACAGATTCAATGGGCGGTTTATTACAGCAAAATACTGTAATGTTCCAAGTTGTTCTCTAAAACAATTTCTGCAATGGAAAGATTATTAGAAAAGATTGAAGAAATGAGTATCCAACACAACCTCATGGCAATCCGTAAATATTTTACGTTTTTGCAAATAAATCTCATTTGCACAATCTGCGTTCATACTTGCTTGTCCTAACAATCGTACATTTTTGTATGATTCACATTGTACGAATTCATATGAAATCCACGTCGTAAAATCATTGCGATCCAGTTGGACGATCATCGTTGATAAATTGTCTTAATGAAATGGCCTCAACTAATGCATCTTTTTGGCAGAGGGAACATTATGTTTACTGAGAATTCCAGATCTCTACCAGGTGCAGGTCGGGAATTTTCCCAAGTTCATTTTCCTCATGCTGTGGCCTTTGTATTGGGGGATTTAGACTGAAATAGTCAAGAGACCCTGCGAGTTCATGGATTTTCTATTTAGCGATGGCCCCGTGATTCGCTCTCTCTGAGGATTTGAGAGCGGATCTATGAGAGGGGCTGTGTTTGCTTTGTTTAGTCTTTAGTGAGCTGAGCCGCAGCGCTGAGTGAGTCACCAGAACTACTGCAACCTTATGAGAAGATTTCTTCAGTGAAAAACAAATATATTCATCAAATAAACACTTCTGCTTCACACTGTACCTGCAGTATGTACACCTCTGCATTTAACCCTATAAAAAAATTGGAGAATTTAATTTTGACAGTTCTCACCCTCATGAGCGTCGCTCCCAGGAAATGAAAGTCATTCCAAACCGGGTAAATCCATCCTCCAGTGCTGTCCACCTCTGAAAAACATGGACAAAAGGACCTTTATTTTATTGGAAACTAGAAATCGTCCTTTGGAACGAACTCACATATAATACAGAGGAATGCAACGCCATTTCTGACCCATCTTTAAAAAAAGAAGAGTGTAAATGATGTTATTCATTTAAACAAGATACAATTATACTGAATCTTCATTCATCCAAAGTAAGCAGAACTATAAAGTAATTCCAAAGAAAATCAACCATGTCCCATTTCATTTTTACCACAGTATATGTCACTTTATTGTACCTTTATGTGTATTTTATTGTAGAAGGACATTGCTTCTTGGTCTACCTTACCCACTATGCTTGCTGAATATGGAAGAGCGTGTACAATATTATAATCTATTCAGCCTGATTTTACTAAGGCATGCTGGGTAGGAGGCCACCTAAAGCTTTCTTATATTGATAGATACTGTAGTGTCAAATGCAGTGACTTAGTACTCCGAACAATACCAGCTCACATTTTATTTAACAATACAATAATTCAAAAAGGGATAAAAATTCTGTCATCAGTTGTTCCAAACCTGTATAAAATTCTTTGTTCATTTCTGGGACATCATAGTAGGAAAAATTATTGTATTATTATTATTATTTTGAAGAATTTAGGAAAGCCATCCGTTCTAGGGCACCTTCATTTTTCCTATATGGTAGTCAATATTGTCCCAGAAATGTCATTATTGCACTTAATACGTCATGCTGTCAGATACAAAAGAGTATCAAATATTTACTGTGAATATTAAATATTTGTGCAATCGCTCCAATGAATAAATACAGGAAGAACACAGGATGGTTTCAAACTGATTTTTAGCTTCATTTACCTTATTGTCACAACAGTCTGAAAGAAGATCTTATTGTCTTGACAGCTTATAGTGTTCACAAGAGAATTGTGTCTTATATTTCAGAAATATATTAAAAGTAGTAATTATATTGTAAACAAAACTCACCATAGCATGTGGTGTATACAGTACACTGTAAATATATATATCTTCTGAAATGAAATCAGAAACAGTCAATTTAATTTAAAAGATTCATATTTAGTTTAGTTTTCTATTCAATTGCATTAAGTCCACAAGAAATGTGTTATATGACATAAAATTGATATAAATTAGGGCTGTCAAACGATTTATCGTAATTAATTGCATCCAGAAACATACATATATTTAAGAAAAAAATGTTTGATAAATGTTTATAAATAACATAAATTATTGGTAAATATAAATAAACACATATGCATGTAGGAAATGTTTATGTTTTTGTGTTTATAAATACAAAAATTAATATGCACAGTACACAGACATTAAAACACAAACTTTTATTCTGGATGCGATTAATCTTTGACCGCCTTAAAAAATGATTAAAAATCAAAATATAAAACTGTCTGTATGTTTTAAAAATATTCTAATGATTATTTTCTAAGAAAATAATGGCATGTAAATTTGTGAGACATGTATCTCAAGAATTGCTGATTATCCTCCCACTCCTCTGTAAGAGTAAAGGTGTGAATTCTGTAACTCCTCCAGTTGAGGTTATGATTGTGTGGGATGTTGTTTATTTGGCAGGCTGGACCGTGCACGATGTTGTAACCACGGCGTTTATGAGGGTAATGTTTCTGAAATGAAACATTAGTGAGAACAGCATCAGGGCTGTATTTGTATTAAATGAATTCAACGCTTCCTCTGATTAATTTCTACTGTAAGTCCCTCGATACGGTTGCCCTTGCTCTACATAAATATGCTAAATGATGACTTAACTAAAAAAAAACAAGTTTACAACATCATCATACTGTGTTTTATACAGGGCCTCTGTTTTGCTTAGCAAGAAATTAAAGCGACACGGTTTGGATGCAGATTGCCAATTCAAGCATATTGTACAGCTAGAAAAAGTGTTGCAGGCACTGAATTTGCAAGGTCGCTGCGACTTCCCTGATAAACTTCTTTTTACTGTGTCAACACAGAGCGAGAGAACATAATTCAATATGCTTCATTCGGCTGAAGTCTGTATTTTCATTTTAAAAAATCTAATTTTATGAACTGTGGGTGGGCTGGCTGCCAACATCACAAAATCCTGATAAGAAAGAAGTGAAGTATACATTTTCAGGACCACCGTTCCGAGCATTTGACTGAGTTTCATTTATTGTTGATTATTGAATATGTTATGCCTCGGTACAACTAGTGATAATAATTCTGCAGTCACAACTGTTTAGTCTGATGAATAAAATGTATACACAAATCTTACTGGCCTCATTCAACTGCGCTTGGTTTATACATGTGAAAATGTAAGATGAAGAGTTCATGCATTGTAAGCAGTTTAACTGTGGCAGGCCCATATACGACCAAATAGTAACAGAATTATAAAATTACAGATGATGTGTTCTTTAAATAAAACAAACTAGGATAATTGTTGTGAAAAACAATAAAAACTATAATTACAAGAGATATTGTTGTAATAAGAAATTACATGAACTCACTTCCGTAACATTCCAAACTGAATGTAACCAGTTTATTTCACCAAATCCACATTTACAGAATTAAATGTATACTTAAATTGTACTATATGTGACACTGGACAACAAAACCAGTCTTAAGTAGCACGGGAACATTTTTAGCAATCGCCAAAAATACAGGGTATGGGTAAAAATGACAGATATTTCTTTTATGCCAAAAATCATTAGGATATTAAGTAAAGTTCATGTTCCATTAAGATATTTTATAAATTTCCTACCGTACATGTATAAAAACTTTATTTTTGTGAGTGGATGGCCTGCTACAGTGCCTCTGATTAACAATTTCAAAGGCGATTTTCTCAATATTTTGCTTTTTTTGCATCCTCAGATTCCAGCTTTGTAAACAGTTGTTGTTCCACCAGATATTGTCCTATCCTAACAAACCACATATCAATAGAAAGCTTATTTCTTCAGCTTTCAGATGATGTAAAAATCTCAATATTGAAAAATTGACCCTTAAGACTGGTGTTGTCGTCCAGGGTCATATATATACTGTATACAGTATATATAAACAGTATATATACAGAGTGGGGTCCAAAAATCTGAGACCATGTGGAAATAATATGTTTTAGGATCTTTGCTAATTCAAAACAAAAAAACAGTTATGACATAAAACATACTTGTCTATATCAAAGATCAAATGTAAGCCAATTTATAAACATTCATTCCAACAATAGGCCAGATTTCATGGTTTCCATATTAAAAATATATGGAGTCCATGCCAGCTCAAGTGTACACTGTCATTAAAGCAAAACAGAGACATCTAAACCATAAAAATTAAGAAACAAACACAACTGTTGGGTTATAATTGAACCTATGCTGGGTTGCTTTTAGCCAATTGTTGGGTCAAATCTAAACATCTTCGGGGTAATTTAACCCAGCGTCTGGGTTCCCTGCTAAAAAGAGACAATAGAACTCCACCCAAACAATTTACTAGATTTAATAGTTATGCTGGGAATTGTATTGGTTTTAATGGAAACTATAACAGTGTTTATTGGTATGTGATGGATTCTATTGGTGGGAAGTTGACAGATTAATCCTATTGGAATAATGACCAAAACACACTACAAAAAGGAATTTTCTAACGGTTTTAATGGTAACAGCTAGATACGCGATGAGATTCCTGCGATAAGCAATTTGTTTGTCCATACCGAACGCGAAAAAGGGGCGGGACGCGACAATCAATCACAAGACACGGCCAATCAGAACAGTTTTTCTCTGTCCACGCAGCCTCGCACGCTGCAGCTGAAGAGTGCACATGCAGAGAGATGCGACCTGTTCTCATGAGTGCAGTGACGCCTCACCGGACGCTATGCTATAATTTCAGAGTCTAAACGTATGTAATCAAATGTATATAGCCTGTCTGTATATAGCCTGTCCTCATCCATGTTTGGCGATTAATATTCATGAGGTGCAGAACTTACATCGAATGAGATCGTTGTGTGGGCGGAGCTGCCGCGACGTCGCGGAAATAAAAACCGTTTCGCCGATGCTCGTCGCGGCTGGTTAGGACAAAACGTCTGATTAGACATGGAAAAAGATGGAAAAGATACCTTTTATCGCGTGTAGCAGCGTCGTCTTCGGTTAGGCCGCGGTGTGAATTTCTGTGATGGTTTTTGAAAATAGCCCAGAATATTTTGTATGGTGTGTAAATGTTCTAATTTAATTGTTTCCTCAAATTATGCTTAACACCATGTCTACACTGGACGCGCCGCCATCTAGTTTGGGCAAAATGTGCAATTATAATGAGTTCTAATGCGTTTCTAATGTCTTTGGTCGTGTCAGGTGTTGACACGGTGTAAGTTATAAGTTACGAAGTTATAATACAAAAAACAGTAGAAATTAGAAAAAAGCAAAGTTAAAGAACTTTTATTTTTGCATCCCACTGTATATGTTGCTCTTGATTCAATTCCAACTGGTAATGTCTGCATTCATTTGAGTTCAGGAACAAATCTACTCTGTTACAGACACCAGCTGTTAAAACAAATACCTTTTAGTGGTTGAGGCAAAAGCTTGCGGTCGAGCGGTTAGCTTCACTTGACCGGTGAGAGCCCATTCCACCTGCCAATTTCAGGGCAGACAAGACATCCCTCAAATAGTCTGCTGCCAAAACAACTGTGAAATGGAGTTGTGAGAAAGAGGAAGACGTGTTTGAAATCATCTAAACATGTTTGCTGCAATCGGAGGTTCCTGTAAAAACACAGAATTTCGCTTAGAACTATAGCAAAACCTTTCTGAAGCACGAATGCAACCTTTACCTGTTTTGCTTTGTTTGGTTGCTATTATTAGAAATTACCTTCAAGATATAACAACATAAAGAAAAACATCTACAGTGAACAATGCAAGCTCATCTCTATGGAAACCATGTCAAGGAGCCACTATGTTTGCTCGGAGAGATACGTTTACGTAATTCCACCTATAGGCTGCATAATTCTTCACTCTTAGACAGGAAAAACAACTGTGTTTTCTTTCGCATTTAATTGGTCTGCTTAAAGAATTAAGAAGTGATTACAGTTTGAAACAGAAAATTAAACACCGTTCATTTGAGGCAATGGGTAAAGTTATATGTATAAAAGAGAGGGAGATCATCAAACCTGCATTGCTTTATTTAGAAATAACGTTGGGGTTTAACCTATTTCAGAAACCGTGGGCAAAAATTAAACTTGACTGTTTAAATAGTCACAATCCAAAAGTGATTTAGCAGCCAAGTACTAAAACTGCTCAAGCCATATGTTCCAACACTTTGAAAGTCGTGGAAAAATTTATTTTGCCATTTCAACAGTATTTTCAGTTTTTCTGAATTTACTATTAATACTTATGTGTTTAGGTAAAATTATACTTTTTGTTTCGTTCTGTGAACTACTAACAATTTTCCTCCCAAATTTCAAATAAAAATATTGCCTCTATATTTGCAGAAAATGAAAACTGAAAAAAAACAGGTCAAAACAACAGAAAACATGCTCTGTACTTTTTCAGATCTCAAATACTGCATAGAAAACAAGTTTAGATTCACTTTTAAGCAATACAACAGTAATATATGTATTTAGGAAAAGTACAAAAAAATATGTTTTATGTAATTATGCGATTTTTACCACACTATGCATGTGTCTTGTCATGCTATCCGTCTTTCACGTTGCTGTTGGATGATGTTGTCACTCCTGAAGTTTGATTTTGTTGAAATTCAACAGACACTGGACTGGAATGACCATGCATCTAGGAATGCTGATCTAATGAAAATTTGATAAGATAAACAAAGATAACAAAATTGAAAAGTTGGTTCCATAATATAAACTATGCAAGCTGTCATTTAGATTTAGGTGTGAAAACTTTTTCTTTGTTTTTAAGTTCAGACAGCAGGTGTTATCTGTCATCATGTGGCAGTTTGAGGGATGTGCAATAACAGAAATGCCAGGGGAGAGAAAAATCAATCTTTAGACCATGCTTGTTTGAACTATATAGTCTATGAAGGGCAGCGTCTATGATGTAAAAAGCAATACACAATCCTGCTCCACTATAAATTGTAATAAACTATAGCAGAATAAAGCTGTACTCGCAAGTTACACTGTCCTCCTCCTAATAAAACAGCAACACAACAATGCTGCATTGTGGCATCATAAAATTGTTTCCATTCTTGATCTACATTAAGACCTAATCTTCATCCAGAATACTTTTCATCAAAATCTAGGCCTAATCCTCATCCAAACCTGGCCTTTGTTCACTACATGTTGTAAAGAGAAACCTTGTCTTAATTATTTTTGTGTTTATTCTAAATGTTTCTGCCATGTCAGTATAAAATAAACATCACAATGTGATTGTTCAAACAGCAGGGGTGTGAGACTACAACTCTATGTGTGAGGCTGTACTCAATGTAGTGAAGACACACCTCCAAACAAGACCCGCTATAGTGCTAAGTGCTGAATAATTCATTTCTAATTAGAATTTTTATACGCACACACAAATTTAGTGCTGAATAAGTTTGACATATGCAAATCTACCTTATTGTGGCAATGGTCATCAAATGCTTTTTGCAGCCTATAGATGTTGTGAAAGTAAGCAACTATGTAAGCGAGGTGTTGACCTTGTGATTAAGGACCTGGCAGACCTCACAGTTAACCAGGTAGAGCAGATCTTCATCACTGATATGTTCTACAGCAATGTACTCTGAGTCGCACCAAGAAAAAGGGTCATTCATAAATTCTGTCATCCTTTAGTGCCTCTCAGGTTGTTTTAGACATTTTGTTGTTCTGCTAAACAAAAAGAAAGATTTTTGGAAGAACGTGCGTAACCAAACAGTTCTGGGGCACTATTGACTGGTGCCCCAGAACTGTTTTGTTTCCCACATTCTTCAAAATATCTTCTTTTGTGTTGAAAAAAACAAAGAAATTTATACAGGTTTAAAC
The DNA here is from genome assembly GCF_024868665.1 of Triplophysa rosa. NCBI lineage: Eukaryota > Metazoa > Chordata > Actinopteri > Cypriniformes > Nemacheilidae > Triplophysa > Triplophysa rosa. The sequence goes on along the minus strand of NC_079899.1, from coordinate 22,417,818 downwards.
AACCTGAGGGCAGGTGAATGATTTTCATTTTGGGGTGAACTATCCCTTTAACAGTTTAGAAAAATATACTACCAGGAAAGTTTGGACTCACTTGACTGAATTTGTTTCTCGTGATCTTAAAGGCTTTTTGATGAGCTCTACTCTGAAAAACATGTCACTACATATTTTCTGTAAATTTGTGATGTCTGTGCAGGTTTGGAAGACTTTACTATGATTCTAAAAATTGCAAAACAGCGTGAGAAGAATCCAACTTTTGAGTGTTAGTGTAGGTCACAAGCCGTGTCTGTGAATTGCACCAGCTAGGAGTAAATCAACGATTAACACACATATACACCGTAGATGTCTTAATGAGACCTTGAAATATCTCTCAGCAAGATTTTAAAATAGGTGTAATCACAACAGATGAAAGCAGCCAATATGTGTCACAGAAGACTGTTTTTGTCTAGACACAAAGTGCAAATATAGCCAGTTAGAAACTAAAGTCAACATTTAAACTAGAAAACTAAAACTAAAGAAGGAAATAGAAATATTCAGTTTTATTAAAATAATAATGCTGTAAGTTGTGCAAGACCGTTTTGTGTTAATGGTTAAACATGTACCATTAACTTTCATTTCAGCATTTGAATTTGTCTTCAAGTGTACTTATAGGTCTGACATGACAGCTTTTTACTTCAAGTTAATTACCTGTCACTCAAGCACCGCCTTTCCCCAAACTTTTACGGAGTCCTATTGCAATACCATGTAGGCCGGACGTGTCAGAGAAAGAGACAGGGTAATATTCCTAACCTGACCTTCCCCAGTCCAGCTTTAGTTTTGCTTATTGTTATTGATTTTGCAGCCTTCTCTGACCAAGAACCGCCCCCTGAGACAAAAATAACTTACTGACATGTTAAACGGCCAACCACAGGCTGCTATTTGTACGGGACATTGAAGAGTAGGTACAGTATATAGTGAAGCAAATGTTACCCTAATAAATATATCAAGAACATCCTGAAAGTTGAAAACAAATCAAACTGTGCACCAACCAGCTGTCTTTATCATCACATTTTACTATGGCACTAAAAATGAAATAACACCTCTCATGAGATTTGAATATGAACATGCATTCCTCTTTCGACTATGGCACTGTTAAAGCGACAGTTCATTAAAAAATTAAATTCTCTCATTATATTTTTTATCTGTGTCATCGAAACCTGTCCGACTCTTTCTTTGGTGGAATCCAAAAGAAGATATTTTGAGAAATGTGTTCATGGTTTTGTATCCATACAATGGAAGTCAAAGGGGGCCGATGTTGTTCGGTTACCGATGTTCTTCAAAATATTTTCTTTTGTGTGCTGCAGAAAAAGAAAGTCATAAAGGTTTGGAATGGCATGAGGGTGAGTACATGGTGAAATAGTTTTTATTTTAGGGTAAAAGGGCAGCGAAATCTTGCAATGCTGAAGCTCGAGCACAGATGTGGAGGCTGCTCGCTGTCAGACATTTCGGCTAAATTTAAAGAACCATTAGTTAAAGAACGTGAAAATGTGGTGTCATACCGCAGTTCCCATCTGCCCCGTGTGAATCTGGCCTGTCACATCATCTCAATGAGAGCACAGTACTCTGAGTTCAGCGCCAGAGACTTATGTAAGGCTAAATGAGGTCTTCCAGACCTGCTACTTCTCAAGCGTGTAAAAATAATCTGCAAAATTGTACCTTAAGTACAGACACTTCCAGGACTTCAGCACGTAGTTGGCTTTTTGTTGGCTGTAAATTCATTTAACAGTTTTATGATAGATAAATGTAAGAAAGGGTTATTTCGTGAAACTGCCTAAGGGTTGTTGCTCTTGCCGGATTCTTATAAATTCACACTCCTTTACTAAAAATGTATATAGATGTGAGTGAATTACTATTCCTTTTTTGTCAGCGGGATATTATATGGATACTATAACACTACACAGGCAAGAAAGGCCTATTATATCATCACCATATAAGTGGTCATTTTTGAGTCGTACTTTGCTTTATCTTGTGGTACTAAAAGAACCTTTTCATTTCTATTGAATGATCTGTCTCAATTAGCTTCATTTACTGTATGCTCTCTCTCTTTCATCCGCCCATCAAATGAAGAAATGAAGCCCATCGGTGACAGTGCAGGTTATCACACTCAACAGAATCCCGTTGGGAAATTCATCTCCGTGGACCAGATTAACCCGGGCCGCAGATGACATAGAAACAGACGTCTGACTGAGCGCTGATTTGATCACATAATTGAATATCTTGGCCGGTCAGCGATAAGGCGAACTGTATCAATCACCCAGAGCAACATCCATCATGGCGATGAGCGACAAATGGGCATTCAAAACAAGGTCTGATTGACTGTCAAAGGTGTCGATGTTTGTTTAACACACCAGACAAAGCCGATCGGTTCACTGCATTATGTAACTGCACAATATTGGAATTAGGCGTCAGCATATGGTCACAAGCAACAATAATAATACAACGGTAATTATTTAATATAATATGTATATATAATCAAAGCATAACAACTTTAGACCCAGTGAAACGTGTCAGTACTAAATTAATTTGAATGTGTGTTATTTAAATAAATAATTGTATCATTATTGTTGAACTCTACAAGCATGCTGAGACCTCCAACTTCAGTCACTGAAAAGGATAGCACGGGTTAGAAAAACAGCCTCTTGACGGGAGTTTTATAGCCTGCTAAAACAGAATATAACAGGAGGAGGAGTTAGAAGAAAAAAGAAGGGTGAGTGAGTGAGAAAGAGAGAGAGAAGGAGAAGGAGTGGGAGAGAGACGGGGCGAGTGAGAGGGTAGGAATGAGACTGAGAGAAAGAAAAGAAGAGAAAAAACCAGAGAGACAGAGTCACACATTAAAATACCCGCATGAATAATGCAGAAGGGCTTTTTAATGCCTTGCAGGGACTTACGGTTTCCGCTACAATCAGCACCTGTCTGCCATGTAAGAAACAAGGCACTTTGATGTATTACCCCTCTATAAACACAGCAAAGAAAAAAAAACATCAGCTCTCCAGGGAGACACACATGCGCAGTCTACAGTACATATCACATACAAACTAAAAGATGCACAACTTGCCACTATACAGTATGCTATATACCACAGATTCAAAGGAAAATGTATTAAAGGGATAGTTCAGCCAAAATGACAAAATCTTGTCATTGTTTATTCACTCTCTTGTAGGTTCAAACCTGTATGACCTTCTTTCTTTTGCAGAACACAAAAGAAGATATTTTGAAAAATGTTGGACATGGTTTTGTGTCTACACAATAGAAGTGAATGGGTACCGCCATTGTTCGGTTGCCAACACATACACTTGACTAATCCCTTAACTTAAACTTTGTCAGAAAATGTCTCCTTTAAACTGACCTAAAAGTGAAATGGTAAATGCTCCCCCGTAGTCACTTTGGACAAAAGCATCTGAAAAATGAATTTAAAAAATCTCTGTGTTTACATCTGTCCTAAAACAATTCACAGGGTCTTTAATAATTTAATAATTCCAACCACCTGTCAGTGTGTGTGTGTGTGTGTGTGTGTGTGTGTGCGTGCGTGCGTGCGTGCGTGCGTGCGTGCGTGCGTGCGTGCGTGCGTGTCATTAAGGCAGACGGGAAGGATGTGTCTGATCCATCCAAAGAATCAAGCTCTGATTAAACAGACTAGACAATTAGAGCATGTAAGGAGGGAGAGAGAGAGAGATTACAGTAGAGATGGCAGTGAAGAGACACTATGATTACTAATCAGGCAGGGTAGCTCCACGACTACCGATTGTGACCTTCATCTTCAGAGAGTCTTCTTCTCAGTCAGAGTCTGGACTTTTCTACTTAATGCCGGGCACACAGAGGAAAAGCTAATGGTCTCTGGCATGGCTCCAGGACTGCATGTAAAACACAGCGGAGCTCAGCATCCACAGCTGCCGTATGCCTGCGTCCCACAGACGATGGGCTTTGTGACAGCAGAGATACCGCAGCAACATGTCATTATCTAATTAAATCTCTTGTTGTCCCTGCTCACTATTTTTCTCCATCTATACCTCTTTCTCTACTCCCAAGCAGATGCCGATTTGATTTTTCCTCTTCTACTGCCGCTGACTAGCTGCTTATTGATGGACAGGAGGGCAGTCCTCACAGAGCAGTCCTCGCATCACGCTTGACTGAGATGCAAATGCATTTATAAAGTCGGGCCACGCTGCATCAGCTTCATCTGGAGTCATTATACTACATGCGCTCATTTACAGTCAGAGGGGGTTTTAATGGCGGAATAAGACAAACTTGTAAGTATTTGGTGTATATATAATGCATTATAAAGGGGTATTTTTACTGCATGTATAATGCTGTATTATACAGCTGTCTGGAATACTTGTTTCTGATTGGTCAGCTGTCGAATGAATTATTTTTATATACTCTGGCTCTATAGTGCTGTCGAAACATCTTTACAGGACTTGAGAATGCAGAACTGTCCAACATGGCAACACTTGTCTCAACCAACTTATATAAGAATATGTAGAATATGTTTTTAACACTGTATTATATGTATAACTTGGGTTCAGATAAAGTGTACGAAACATTTCGGTGCGTTTCGGGAAATGACTGAGATGTTAATTTACTGGACTCATCTTATAGCCACAGGCTTTTAGCACCAAACACAACAGAAGTCTTTGCAGAGAGCAGGAACAGTTTACTCTACAATTCAACCCTCAGCGGTCACATTGACGACGGGGGTACAAAAGGGTCAGCGCAGCTTCGGCATAGAGTAAGCAAAGAGAGAGAGAGCAGATCAATGGAGTGTGAAAGTGATTAGAAAAAAAGAGTAGCACCCTGAGAGAAGAACAGAAGATGAGGACAATTAAAGGAGAGGTGGAAGGATGGAATATGAAATGAGGGACCAGGAAGGTATGAGGAATGAGAAAAGGGAAACGCCGCGAGGGCGAAAAGGATGGATGAAAATAAACGCACTTCAAATGAAAGGAAAATGAAATGAGAGAAAATATGAGAGTAGCATTATGAAAGGGATGGTGGAGGAAATGTAAAAAGTACAGATGAGAGCAGGGGAGGATTTCAAAGATAACAAACGTGAAAGACGAATATATTGGTGGCTATGTAGGACAACTAAAAGAGAGCAATTTGAGCAGAGAGAGAGACAGACAGACACAATGAAGGAGGGAACAGGACAAAAAAGAAAATAGCAAATGTTCAATGGGTTGCATTCATTCCCACTTGTTCTCACTTATTTTAGCAACACTACATTATCATTAGTGAATGTGGCCCAGTCCATTCAACGGGTTGTGCAGATGTGAGAAAAAATCAACATGGTTTGAGAGAATTAGACACGACACAAGACAATACACTGTATAGCGTTGCTAAGGTCTACAGAGAAAGAAATATAATAACAGTGAAGGAGAGACAAAGACTAAAAGTAGAGTTTTCCTCTAGAGAGAGAAGAGTAGTGGTCAGAAAGTGATAAGCGAGAGACAGAGAGTGCGCGCGTGTTGTGTATACTTCATTGACCTCTCAACATCAGCACCATAGCTCAGCTGTGCACACAAACACACATGATGTTCTCTGCACACATGATTGATGCCTTGACAAATCGTTTGTTCCAGCATCGTACAAGTCCGCTGATTCTGTTTTACTGAACTAAATGCTTTATTAAGAAACTAAGCACAGCGTAGTTTTTTGTATACTGCACTAAAGGAGAAAGCTTTCCTTTATTTTTAACTACGCAAACAGCATACAAACCAATGATAATATAATATAAGAGTTAAAAATGTCAAATGATAAACACACAATTGGTTACACTTGAGAATGGTACTTTATCAAGAAACAGCTTGATAATGACAACACTTACAGCACTTTGGTTTCAGCGTGCCAAAAATATTCCATGATTAACCAAATGTGATTGTAAATGTGTAAATAAGAGAAACAACAGATGGCTAAACAGATGAAACTGTCTTGTATCAAAAGACAAACGGTTGAGGGGAATATATCACTCATGTTAACATTTCTTAAAGCTTCTAAAAAGACCAGATTCTACATATATGATTTGGTGGAAAGCAGTGAGGAGTCACAGTGGTACAGTATGATTCAGCACCATGGACAGCGCACACACACATTTCCTACACCAGTGGTTCTCAAACTTTTCTGTTGTTTGGCCACCTTTGTGTAGAGTACATCACTTTGTGGCCCCCCAAATAAAGACTTATAATCTTAGACTTCGAATACCTTTAAACAATCTGTTTTAAACATCTGCGACTTGTTACCAAAATTCTTAACACCATCTAGAAAATTTTTCACCTTGACGTTTCAAAAGCCTGCTTCTTCTACAAAGGCTAGCGTTATTTACACCAGTCATAGAGTCACACTCCACTTGCAGTCAGTCTCACCCATGTTCTTTTCCTAGGTCAGGCGTAACTTTATAGTGTATCACATAATGTGTGTGTCAGGTTTAAAGGAGTCATTCGCCGGAAGTACGTGTTTTTCTTTGTCTTTTGTGTGTTATAAGTTGCCCATGCATGTATTAGACACGTGAAATTGCTAAAATTTAAGTGTCAGGAACAAAAGATGTATTTTATCTAGAAACGAATGCTCACCAAGACCTGCCTGAAACGCCTCGTGTAACCACACCCCCACAACTTGACGTCAGCTCGTGGAGTGATTTGACTAAAACCGCCCAAATCTAAACGCAAGTAATGTGGGCGGTCTTGTAAATCTCATTGTACCGCCGCCGGAGCGGCCATGTCGTGGAGACGCTGTGTGTTCCGTTGGCTAAAGAAAGCCTCTTTGTTTTCTCTGCCAAAAGATGAGTCAACAAAAAACGAATGGTTACATTTTATTTTCAACACTGTTCTAGAGAAGTACAATGAAAAAGTGCTAGTTTGTGCAGAGCATTTTAACGACGATTACTTCACTAATCTGGGACCGATCAAGACCGGCCATGCACGGCAGCTTCTGTTAAAAAGTAGGGAAATTCCATCGGTTAAAACTCCGCGAGGACAGTCTGGCGCTTCAGATTCACAGCCTGTAAGTATATTTTCATTTAAAAGACTTTGTTACGGACTAATGCAAGTTGAGTTTGTTGTGTGTTTTGTTATAATTCGTTATGATTTCATAACACTGACGCCAAATCTTTATAACGTAGTATATAAAAGGTAAAACAGTTAGCTATAGTTTTAAACTATTTAAAGTAGTTTTTTAATAAAAACTTAACAATCCTTAACATCCTGCTCGAGTCGCGCTGGCAAAGTTAATGTATCGGCATGATCTTCATTCTCCGGATCAGATTCGGGCTCAAATTGATAGGGAAGTATCGATGCCATTTTATCACCTGTCATTAGCTTTGAAACCTGATGTTCCGAATATGGTAAGAGGCTTTACATTTCCGTCACACAGTTGCAGTATTCCACCAATCACTACGCAGTAGTGAACTGGCCAATCATAGCACACCTCGCTTTTCAGAGCGATGAGCTTTGTAAAATATCATCGCGTTTCATAGAGGCGGGGCTAAGAGGAGATACAAACATGCACGGTATGTGGAAATACAGCGTTTTTTAACCTTAAATCGTGTATACACATTGTAATACATCTAAAGCAAACAATAATATTCGTTTTAGCTGCGTAAAATGACCCCTTTAAGCATCTGTCAGTTGGCAAAGCTGGAAAGAAAGGTAACACGTAAACCTCAAATGCACCATTTTTCTGCTTGCTTCGATTCAATTCAATTCAATTTTATTCATATAGCGCTTTTCACAATGTGTAATGTTCCAAAGCAGCTTTACAGGAGAAAATAAGAAAAACTGAAAAACACAAAAAAGGTAAAACACAGCACAGTGCATGGTGTTTATAGAACAAGCAAGATTGTTCTAGTAAATAATATCTAAGAAATGCAGTCTCCCAGTGGTTTATTTTGCATATTTTGCATTAAGTGAATGCTTGGCTGAAAAGACGTGTCTTTAATCTAGATTTAAATTGGGAGAGTGTGTCTGACCGTCGAATAGTATCGGGAAGGCTATTCCAGAGTTTAGGTGCTACGTATGAGAAAGCTCTAGCCCCTTTGGTGGATTTAGTTATTCTAGGTGTTATCAAAAGTCTGGAGTTTTGAGATCTTAGAGAGCGTGATGGGTTGTAGTGTGGTAGAAGCTCTGTTATGTAGGTAGGGGCTAAACTGTTTAAGGCTTTATAAGTGATTAAAAGAACTTTAAAGTCAATACAATACTTAATGGGTAGCCAGTGAAGGGATGATAACATTGGGGTTATGTGATCGTATTTTCTGGACCTGGTTAGAACTCTGGCAGCTGCGTTCTGAACTAACTGTAGTTTGTTGATTGATGATGCAGGACAACCACTAAGTAGTGCATTACAGTAGTCAAGTCTTGAGGTCACAAATGCACGAATAAGCTTCTCTGCATCAGCAACACATAACATTTTTTGTAATTTGGCAACATTTCTAAGGTGGAAGAAGGCTGTTCTTTTTTTCTAAATGACAGGTTGCTGTCTAATATAACGCCTAGGTTATAATCAGAAATATTCTGCTCACATGTCTTTGGTCCGATAAGTAATATTTCTGTTTTATTAGAATGTAAAAGAAGGAAATTACAAGTCATCCAATGTTTTATATCTTCGATGCACTCTGCCAATTTGGATAGCTGGAAGGAATCATCTGGTCTTGATGAGATATATGGCTGA